>NW_019525549.1:792387-836236 GCF_002814215.2 Seriola lalandi dorsalis | reverse complement strand
ATGCGCGCGCGCACCCCCTCCCTACCTCTCCATGTATGAACTCCGTCATGCTTACCGAAGCAGCACTACAATGTGATTGGCTACCAACTAAAGTGACGTCACCAAATTGAGTTGTAACTGAGTAAAACACAGCCTTCATTGCTGCTGCTGCTGGTGTGTGTGTGTGTGTGTGTGTCTGTGTCTGTGTCTGTGTGTCTGTCTATGGATGTGTGGACCAATTTTGGTTTGAAACCATCCTCACACCTCCAAAGGTTGTTATAAGGTTCAGGTTAGGTTTAGGTTTAGGTCTAGGATTGGGTAAGAGGGGGCCGGGGAATACATGATGTCGATGAGTGTCCTGACAAATGTAGAAAGACCAACATCCAACCTTTTCCCCACCTACTGTTGTACAACACAGATGAATCAAATAAACTGCATTGCATGCAAAACACATTGGCCCCTCAAAAATTCAAGATGACCACCATTTTATTTTTATTTTTTTCGCCATATGTTCATTAACAATGAACTTTTTGCCATAAGTTCAACAACAGGTGTCAATCAGACGTTTTAACAACATAAAAGGTGAAATATTTAGTACACTGTAAAAAATGAAACTTGCATAAAAGTACATTTCAGCAAAAATATCAGCAAAGCTTCCTAATAAAACCATGACTATGTGTTGATTTATGCATTTTTTAACCAAAAATTTTGATTCATTTTACATAATTTTTTTCTTTTAAATGGGAAGGTGAATTTGACTTCCTCAGAGTCAAAAAGGCGACATTCTTTATGCTTTGTCTGCTTTATTTACCGGTCAATGCAATAATGCATTAATAAGTACATAGTCTGTCTCCCCTATGGAAAAGATGACCACACTGTAGTCACCACACTCTTATAAATGTATTTAAAAATGGAGTGAAATGTATAAATTTTCAAAATTATGAAAAATTAAATAAAAATAATTTAAAAAAAACAGTAACCCGATGTTAATTTTAAATTTTAAGGATCATAATTACATCACCATTATAACTACATAATGTCAGTTTTGCTCAAATGGCCACATATTGACCTTTGCACTTATTTTGCATGCAATTAATATGTGTAAAAATGTAATTAATATATAGTATATATTTTCAAATTGTTTTAAATCTAACAGTTAAATAATTTCAAGAATAAACAAATGTTCCGTTCAAAATGAAGGAGTTAGAATGGTAAAATGTTCCTTGTCTTCTTAACAAGCTTAACAAGTTGGCACTAACAAACAATGTGATATATTTATCTGTTGTGATCAATTATGAATCAGCCTGCTGGACGGTTGCCTAAACAGTGGCACTGCTAATTTCAACAGGCAGAGCAGCAGTGTTATTCGTTGGATGAGCTCCCAATATATTTCTAATGTTTGTCATCAGCTGTGAGTGTGAATGTACAGTAGCAGTCTGTCTGTCATCAAAGCTGTCCGGCATGTGACCTGCAGCTGTTGGAGCTTTGTCCATTTACATGGAATATCCCTGCAAGTTCTGTTGGATTTGGCTGAGATCTTTTCAGGAAACATGAAGTCTCTCTACATCCTTTTTTTTAAAGCATCTTCAGGTTTAGCTGTGGGGGGGTGTCTTGTGGTGTGGCCTACTGCTGCTGCACTAAATTAATTAAGGGAAAACATTACATTTAATTTTATTTAATTAAATTCACTTCATTTCACTTTGATTATAGATGACTTGATTTTAATTTTCATGTTTTGAATTTTAGCAAGACTTTTTTTGAAACGCTCCAGTGTGCTTGTGTGTGTGTGTGTGTGTGTGTGTGTGGAATGAAGGCCTACCTGTGATACCTCCAGCAGAGCTGGTAATGAGCTCTATTGATTGAGGCTGTTAATTAAGACCAGATTTTAATTAATCATGTTCCCTGAATCTGCCTGTTATAAATTATTCCTGACAGATCGTCACTTGTTTTCAACACGGCAGATGCAAGTTTTCTAGCCTGGTTTGCAGTGAAGTGATGACAGTGTTCTGCCTCACACTGAAACAGCCAGAAAGTCAGAAAGAAAATAATATCCCTATAAAATCTATGTAAGAATGTGATGCCAATTTAGTTCACATATTTATGCACATGTATAAAAATAAGGACAAGAGGCAACTCAAAAAGTCAAAATAATCTCCTCTCTAACCTCTTCTCCTCAACCTCAGTAGAAAGCTTCATGAGGTTAAGGAAATATGTGGCGGAGAATTCATAAGGATAAGAATCCATCTGCACTTACACTAAGCTTTTTTTTTTCTCATACTAACACATGAAAGATAAATCCTCCTTTACGAACCACAACAACAAAACAAACAGGATTGAAATGTTGAAACAAGATACAGAACGTTGAGCCATTTAAATATTTATTTAATAGAAATAAGGAACTGAGCAAAAGCTCAGAATAAATTGTTACTGCATTCCTCAAGTGAGAGGATTTAGTGAAAAACATTCATGTATGTAGTTGTTATGGTGATGACCTTTTCAACTATAAATTCAAAATGCTTGTTCTTCATGATGACTCCTAACTTAACAGATCTGACAGAGAATGAATCTATGTTTATGGAGTTGAGTGTCAGTCGATCAGACAAGGATTTCCATCAGTTCTGGATCATGTTACAAACATAAAACAGCTGCTCTGATGTTTCTACATTTATGTGGGTCTGCTGAATTGAAATGATGCATTGCTTTAAATGTTGGTGAAGCAAGGAATTGTGGGACAGAATTTCTCCTTTCCCTTCATAAAGGAAGCTCCAGTGTTTCCTATGCTAAAGGACATAAGGTAGGAAGCGAGGCTCCTTTCCTCATCATGTAGACAATCAGACCAGCTCTTATCATGGCCGCTGCTCAGATACCGAAGTATCTGAGAATATGAACTGGCTCTGTACAGCAGGTCAGGTCTTTGGAGAGAATTCTTTTGATTATAGATGTTGTAACCCCCAAATGTGTACAGACAGGGAAGTTGGGAAGCGGTCTGTGTCGGAGGAAACAGCCGGCAGCATCATTTCTGTATATTTTGGAGTTGCCCGGCCATTTGGTCACACCGCCTGAGGGTGACGCACATCATTTTAGTGAAGAGATCGACTGCTCTTTCTGTGTTTGTCAGGGGGAGAAAAAATATCTATGGAATGTATTGTTAGCAGCCAAAGTGGTTCCAGACTGAAGCTGCGACAAAGACTGACGGGACAAATATTGTGACAAATGTTCAAAGTATGGAGAGAATGACTTTGTTACTAAATCTTGCAACACTGGGAAAAAGGGGATTGTGTTTGCAGCCTCATGAAATCATAACTGATCTGTTACCATGTGAACTGATGTGTTTTCATTATTATGTTTGTTACGTTTTAAGATAATTGTCAGCTAAATGAATAAATGGCAATTAGATTTTAAAAGGAAAAAAAAAGTGCTTAGTGCAGGAGAGTCGTTAAATTAAACAGGATAAACAAGAATGCAGATCTGTAGTTGTGGTAAAAACCCCGCTGACGCACACGGAGTCATTTTACACTCGCAAACAGAATATGTTTGGAGCTATAAAGGACTTCTTTACTGTGTATTTAAAGAAAGCATTTCCTGTGGTTTCTCCGGCAGGCGCGGAGATGGAAAGCATCTGAAAAGAAAGAAAACAATCCCCCTTCATTTATCTGAGACTAAATGAAACGGGTTTGTTCTGTTCCTCGGTTACACTGACATGTTTACGATGAAAGCTTTCGTCTTGTAACCGGCTGTGTGTTGTGCTCTCCGTCCAACTGAGGTGTGACTGGTGGATCAGGCCACAGTTCAGTCAGGGAGTATTTACCAAAAGAAGGGAATGCCCCTCCACCACCCCGTCTTCTTCGTCCGTCCTCTCCCTCTTTTATCTCCTCTCCGTGTGCCCCATTTCGGATTCCTTCCTTTCCTCCGGCCTTACCTCCTCCTCTTGTTTCCTTCTCTCAACACTCATTTTTTTCTCTTTTCCACTGCAACTTACCTCCTTTGATTTCCTTTCATCTCTGGGATGATTCACTTCTCCCCCGAGCAAAGAGTCCACAACAATACACACTGTAGCAACCAGCAAATAGTTGTTTAGACTCCAGTGTGAGCAGATTTTGTTGCTGTAAAGAAATATTTGAGGTTCTCTGCAGCACACGCTCAAACGGATCTTTACGTCTAAGCTAGGACTTTATGTATGGAAGACCATGCTATGAATGTATGAAATTATGAAGTGATTTCATTTTAAAAGAGTCCAGAAAGTACCCAGACAGTGCAGACCTCCAGCAGAAGAATAAAACGCATGATCACAAAGTTGCCATTTTATTTATTTATTTTTTAGTCATAGACAAAATGAGATCAACTTGTCACCGGATTTTTATAGCAGTTTAAAGAGGCAAGAAGAACCACTGGAAAATCCTTTATGTATTACTCTTCTAGGTTGATATTGAAAAAGCCAATGCTAACTTGAAGCATGTGACTGGAGCCGAACCCTGGTCTCTGGTGTTGAAGCAGTATGTCATCATCATGTCATCATTAGTCAGAGTGTATATAAGACTTTGCAAAAAAAAAAAAAAAAAAAAACACTTTCCTGTGTTCTGCTTGTCACCCTGTAGAGAGGCTTAGTGAGTTCACATTCCACAAACAGCTTTTCAATGTGCGTGTGCGTGTGTGTGTGTGTGTGTGTCAGGCAGCAGGCCACAGTGCTAACAGGATTAGCATGGTAGTGGCATGTGTGTCAGAGACACACGACCAGCAGACTCAATGCTGCAGTGATGCACTGCACTCTGGGTGAGTGAGGCAGCAGTGAGATGCTGCTGTTGCAGACTTTTGGCTGGAGTGAATTTGTCACACTGGTTAATGAGGGTAATTCTTCTGCAACCTCTGTATCTCTCACAGTTTTGCCTCTTGTCAGGGTTGTTAAGCAGACGCTGTTTAGAATCTTTGCCCATTAATAACAGCATTAATAATAAGACGCTTATTCTACTGACCTACATTAGGCTGTCGCGATCTGCTGAGTGAATGTGGAGGAAAAAATAATTTGTGAGAGATGATTCATACTTAATATAAATATTTTGTTTGTTAGTATTTTGAATGTGGCGACCTCTGTGACATATCTCATAACGTTATATGTTTGTGTGTGTGTGTGTGTGTGTGTGTGTGTGTGTGTGTGTGTGTGTGTGCTCTCTCTGAAAGCAGACAGGGGTGAATTGTATATGGAGTCTTCATCACAATGCAGAGGGGTGTTCCTGAAGGACCAAGACCTATAGATGACAGTCACACCTCATTAACTATGATTTCATACATTGGCTTTAGATCAGTCTCACTAAACAGGCCTATCCGAGTCACGTCTGTCATCTGCAAGTAGCAGTTTGTACATGTTTGTGGGGAAATGTGAATAATAAGAAATTCTCGCCAGTTTCTTTGAAAGAATTATGTCATCTGATACAAATTGTTGGGAAAATGGTGACAGAGTTAAATCGATAAACTTACTATTAATTAATGCACATGAATTGCGAGCATAACGCAGTATTTGAGTCAGTGGAACACAAATGTTAAATTTAATGACACACAAGCAACTGAATCAAAATATATAAAGAATTAAGTTTCATTTAAAAAAGAACAATTCAATATTAAGTTTCATTCATTTCTATTTTTCTATCATTGAAAATTAATGGTAAATTTTGGACAAATAATAATACATTTTCCCCAATTTTTAAATTACTTTACAGAAAACTATGGTTCATTACAATTTTAATTTCATTGCTCTGGCCTCTGCACTGCACTCACCAAATTAATCTCTGAGGCTTCCTGTGGCCACAGTCGGCTAGGTGGACTACCAGCTGTTGCATCTATAGCTTCATTTCATGTGTCATTTCTGTGGGCGTGGCCGTGTCCTTTTTGCAGAGGCTGGGGATTGTTAAGCATGAGGGCAAAGCTGGCGAGTTCTGGAAAATATCTGGGATCTTTTACACGTGACTAGCCACAGCTAGCTACAAGTTCCCCTGTTAAGGTTCCTTTGATGCAGCTTCTACCACTCTGAGATCAGCTACAGCATTGCATGCATCATTACGCACATGTGCAGATGTGTGTAGAGACTGTACTTGTGCATTGGAAAATGACTTCAACAGGTGCAGGGTTCTTTGTGCAAGATCTGCAGTAGGTTTGAGAGGTTTGAGGCAGGAAAATACAGGATTCTGCATTTTCACTTCAGTCTGTTATTGAAAGTCAATGATCAATATTTTTAAGATTACAATAGAAATGATTTTTAAATATTTTTCCTATATACTGCTCATTTTCATTGTTTACTGTCAATAAAAATAATCTTCGTGTTTGTTCAGCCAGGAAGGAGTGCAGAAAGGTGAAGATCTCCAGGCGGAGAGCAGAAAGGTGGAAAAGAGCGATGCATGATACAGGACAGGCGTTGAATTTAAGTGAGATTTGTTACTACTGTCATGAGAAGTAGTGAAAATACAGCTGAAATTGTAATGAACCATAGTTTTCCCTCAAGGAGAAACTGCAGGTTTAGATGATTAAAGCAGGCAGAAAAGAGGAATGCAACAGTTCTATTTGTCTTCTGTCATGAAAAAGAAGGAAGGAACAATGTTTCTTCTGAGGCAGGAAATGAATAGTGGACATGCATTCTGGGTGACTGTTTAAATAAAATGCTTATCACTGTGACTACATTAAGGTAGAGTGTGCACAGTTTTGACTGGTCACCTCACTGAGGCTGTGAGGAGATACTTTCTTGGCAGAATGAGTTTGCAGTGATGGAATACAGGTGTAATAACTCCTATGAATCCTGTAAGATAATTGCATCACACTTAATATCCAAGTGAAATTTTATCCGTTATTAATAACCATTGTCAGATGCTATAAGCTTTGTGCTATTTAAAAGAAGCACATTTTATAGAAAGAGTGGGCAAACGCCCTGGAAATGCTACAAATATTTATTATATCTCTGACACAATAAATCATCAAGGAAAATAAAGTCTCTGAAAAACACCTATTCTGTGAAAAGCCCTTGTTTTTTTAATGGTTATTCAGTAACCTTCCTGTATCCTCTTCCTTTATCCTTGGCTCTTCATTAATATTGGATTTTAGAGGTGGAATTGCGGCAGTAAAATGTATTTATCCAGTATCCTGGCTATTTTGTCCTGTACATGTCCAGTATCAAAGCAGGTTAGGTGTGCAGTTTAAGTTACCATGGTTATCTGCTTTGCTGAAGACTCACCATTATGAGACCTCAAAAACAAGGGTTTAGCCCAGCGTTGGTTAAACAGCACCACTGATCTCACGTTCTAAGATGGGTCCCTTGAAGACATCTTTTTTTTTTTTTGGATTGATTTCATACCAATCTACTGGGAAAGATGGAATAACCCTCAAACAAAACAAGAAACAGCTGATGTTTTAAATATTCCAAGAAATTTAAACACTCAAGGGTTTTATGACCTTCTTGTTAAACAAGAATTGTAAATACATGGCAGTCATGGGGAGGCATGACCTCTTGATTTCATACTAAGTGATCAATTCTCCTGAGGTGAATAGAAAAGAAAACAAATGCAAATAAATGCACAACACATGAATTAAACAACTGCATTTCTATTAAAAAGATCTGACTCCTGTGGATCTGCCTATAGGTAGATAATTATTGCTCTGAATGCAGCAGGGCGCATAAAAAGAAGTTTGATAAGATATGACCTTAGAAAAATGTTGACTTAAATGTAACTGGCATGTTGTTGAAACACATCTGAAGGTAACAGTGTTTAAAAATTTCCAAAATGGCCATACAGTTACAAAAAACAGCCCTGACAAATTCAATGAATGAAAGGCGTGGGGGAGGGGGTTCAAACACTGTTTGCGACTAAATTAAAGCATGCTGATGCCTAAATATTGGTTATGGTTGGGGTCAAATTTAAGGTCAGTGATTGTTGCTACCTCTGGTCTCCCAGGCGAATGTTTGATACGGCAGCCACCCCCCATCAGCCGCCTAGAGCCGCACATCCTTACGTTCCACCAGGCCACATAAAGAGCACACCACTGCATTGAGGCATGGCTCCGGCACTGGATGTGCAGTTCATATCTGTACAATAAAAACCGAAGAGTCTCTGGATGGAAAGCTCCAAAACAACATCACTCTATTGTTTCCTGTGTATAGAGGACAACTGTCGCTGTTTGGTCAATGGTGGATAAGTCAAGCAAAGTCCAGTGTGTTCGCTTCATACGGTCCCTGCAGTGTGTGTACTCTGGGATTCATTCAACACTCTGCTGTGCAAAAATTGTCCATTTTATTATGGATTTATTATGGATCAGACTGTGGACTCTGTGTTGAGCCGTTTCTGGAGACAAAAATTCAAGGCTTTGGGGCCATGTTTTTGGCAAAATATGGATGTTGAGTAGTTTCCATCGGGGTCTGTACAAGGAAAGATACATTCTCCACTTCACACAATTTCATGCACGCACACACACAGCTCCTACTGTTAGCAAAGACGGGATTAGCCCACTCACCCCCATTTTTCTTTCTTTATCCGATCACTCTCTCTCTCTCTCTGTTTTTCTCCTATCCACTCTCTTTGTCTCTCCTGTCAGTACAATTCAAGATACATTCCCCATTTCCCCCCCATTCTATTCCTGCTTCCATAGTTACACGTATACACACACACACACCCTCTTTTCCAACCCCCCAACACTCTCCCCAGGGTGCCATAGTAACTCAACGGGAGGGGAGCGTCACCCCTGCCTTACTCCTCTCTGCAACCACACCCCCTTCCTCTTCCTGCTTCCCCTCCAATCACGTCCTGTTTGCCCAACTCATCCAATACCAATATCCCCTACGCCTGCAGGTCGCCTCCAACTCTTGGCCAATAGGAATCGCTGGTTTCTTCGTCACAGCAGGGGGTGTAAAGCTGCTCAGCAACAATGAAGGGAAAAAAGAGAGATCGTAGTAAAAACGATGACCTAGTTTTTTTTTTTCTTTTTTTTTCCTTCAACCCCCCCCCACCCTTAAATTCTCTCTCCTCTGTAATCGGAAAGACCCTCTTCAGAGAACACCGGCGTGCTTCTGAGATCCTCTCCAGGCTAAGTAGTGTCTAGCAGAGAGGAAGGTATGAAGGGGTTTTAATAAGGTGAAGCACACTCCATCAAACGACTCTATCAAGCACCAACTGCATCGATTGTCATTTCTCTTTTTTTCACTTTGAAAGCAACATTTTTCTTTGACAGCGAACTCTTCTTTTCCAGGCAGAGTAACAACATCTCACCTTAACCATCACAAATAAATACCTAACCCTAAACCCACGCTTTTAAAGAAAGAACTTTAGATTGTGAATGGAACCTAACCTTTTCTAAGTAAGCTATTACATACAGAAAGCTTAAATAACTTGTAATAATATTTAACTTTTTATCTTTTTTCTTCACCTAAGTTCAGTATGACACTAAAGTCATATTGGTTGACCAGAAAAGAATCTAATAAAGATGCTTTACAGGAGGGAGGATGTATAGTCATAGTTACACCTTCTCAGCTTTTCACAGGACAACCATTGAAATGAAATCATAAGCGAGGACATCATTTAATTCCTTTCCCTTTTTAAAGGGAACGCAGAGGTGATGAAGGCTTTATCAGATTTTTGACATCAGCTACAGCTGGGACAAAAAAATCTAAGATCACTTTAGTGCCTTGCTTTCTGTCAGCAGCTGTCAACATCAGAACTCTGAGGCAAGTTTCAATCAAGATATTTTATGGGCTGCTCTGGTCGGCCTCCATGACCAGGAGCGTGCTTAGGGTTAACCAGTCAGCCAGGGTTCACTGTTAAGTTCTCTGCATTTATTTTAAATATTCCCTGTCATATTTTACACAGAATAAAATGTTTTTCATAATAACTAGGTCATTTGTATAAAGTGTATCATGCATTAAATTCAGTTTGTTTCCTGCTTTTTTGTATTATTATATATTCTCATCTGTTCTGACCACCAAGATTAAAATGTAAAAAAATATATGTAGAAAATTACTTGCATTATTATGCAGATATTATATTACAACACCTTACCACATTATTATTATTATTATTATTATTATAAATTATTTATTTATTTGTGTAGCACTTTTCGATACAAGTAACAAAGTGCTTCAATATAAAATTAAAATATAAAACATCCAAACAATCAAAGTGAAATGTACATATTATTAAAAAGACATTACACAATAAAAGCTTTTTTTTAATTGTTTCTTAAGAAGTGAAGAAGATGAAAGTGAACTGACTCTGAGAGTCTGATCTCCTCTTGTAGGTTTCTCCAAAGTTTAGAGCCCTGGTCTCCTTTTGTTTTCAACCTCAACCTTAGAATGAGCAGCAATGAACTACCAGAGGATCTCAGACTATGTTCCAGCTCACAGTGGGATAAAAGCTCAGAAAGGGTTGGCCTGTGTCCCTGTAATTAAAATAATTTTAAACTCAATCCTTAGATAAACAGGTAGCCGGGGCATCGAGTAGCTCAGTTGGTGGAGCATCCGCCCCATGTGCAGAGGGTAAGGTCCTCGCTGCAGTCGGCCCCGGTTCGAGTCCCGCATCGGACAGCCCTTTGCTGCATGTCATTCCCCCTCTCTCTCTGCCTTCCCGTTTCCTGTCTCTCTCTCTGCTGCACTGTCAATAAAGGCATAAAAGGCCCAAAAAAATAATTAAAAAAAAGATAAACAGGCAGCCAGTGTAGGGATGCTTGGTGATGTGAGCACATTTTTTGGACTGAGTTCGGAGCGGAGCTGCAATATTTCTGATCTAACTGTAGTTGGTGGATTGATTTTTGATTGCAGGTGTAGAGAGAGTCACAGTCATCAAGGCAGGAGGAAATAAAAGCCTGAATAAGTTTCTCCAGATATTTTGTAGAAATAAAAGACTTAACCTTGTTGATGTTTCTGGTGTAGAGAGAGTCACAGTCATCAAGGCAGGAGGAAATAAAAGCCTGAATAAGTTTCTCCAGATATTTTGTAGAAATAAAAGACTTAACCTTGTTGATGTTTCTCAAGTGATAAAAACATGACTGAACAACTTTTTTCACCTTGTAGTGTTTCTATTTCAATAGCATTTTGGATCTGCATCAGTCAGTAACTGTCCTCAGATGACAAAATATAGAAGTTAGTATAAAATATTGTGTGAATTTTCAATTTTACTTTCCCACTTTGTTTGTCATTGAAGACAGTGGAGGGCTGAGGGTTGTGTAGTGTCAGCTGTAACAGTTAACCTGTGCATACAGTACACTTTACAAGACTGTGCCCTTCATGTGTCAGGCAAACAACTTGTATCATAACTCAACAGTATATTTGTTTCAGAAATTCTCATGTTAGGTCTCACAGATGCCTCATACTGTCAGAATCATGGAGTCATTCCATCAGGTGCATTTAACAAAGTAAGACATGTCTACTGTGGCCCAAGAGGAATCCAGACAGGATTTGATCGATCATGCAGAAGTAGATGAAACATGGAGAGATTTTAATTATATTTAATCTGTATAGTTCACATTTAAATGCATTTCAGGACGAGCATGACTTTAACAGCTCAACAAAATAGGGTTGTGTAAAAATATTAATGGTTGAAATACAGTATATAAATGTGTCTGTGTGTGTGTGTGTGTGTGTGTGTACATGTGTACGTGTGTACATCATGTGTTGGTAATGATGCAACTACTTGAAATGTGAAAACTGCTGTGTTTGATAAAATGATCTGTGACCTGGAAGGTGTGTCATGTGGAGCCATGACATGTGTTCGCTTCACTCTGTTTTGAATCTGACACAGAGGAGAGATCTGCCACCATGGCCATCATGTAAGAATAATCCTTCTCACTGGCCGCTGCTTGCTCTGAAAGTCTTGTAGACTTTGCTCTGTGTAATTTTGAACTTGAGTTCACCAACACTCTCCTTTTCGTGAAAAACAGCCTGTTCAACAACAGAAATATGAAAAAATATGTAAAAAAAAAAAAAAAGATGAAAAGGCATCAGAAACAGTTTGATGTATAATATCCAGTCAGACATGATGCTGGAATGATGATAGTTCCCCCACCTGTTTCCTGCTCAATCATGGCTCATCACATCATATCAGAAATGTGCACAGTGATGCCATCACAATGTAAACATACAAGAAATTGGATTTACCATAAAAAACATTCAAACTCTTTTGTAACACAGATAATGGGTTTATGGGTTCAAAAACCTAATGTTAACGTACAAATTCTATGATTAAATGTAATTGCAAAGTATTGTTTGTGTTTTAATGAGTATTAATAGAGGACTTGAGTTAACGGAATGCAAGATGACATACAGATATATCATACAGATTTACTACTTTTGCCAAGCTGGAGTACAGTCAAAGTCATAGTCATACTTAGCAAGCTAATGCGACCTAGCTTGAGTATTGCATTGTAACTGTTGTGCCCACGCTGTGAGCGTGGATGGTCCTTTTATCCTCCCTTCACATTGGTAGCTGCTCCCACGTCCGCGGTGCCTGTCTTGTTGCTCTTGTTGTTCTTTCCACCTTGCTTCCTATCAATAACCCTTCCCCATGAATGTTGCCGATGTTCAGAGCGTAGGTTCCAAAGTGTGACAGTTTTTTGCCTTTCAAGTTGCACTGATGATTGACTTTTATTCACCTGATATAAACTCAGATAGAAATGTGGCTGCAGAATGGCTTCAGATTTAACCCTTTGAATTATTTTACACTGTTTTACAATAAAGGAATTCAAGAAGTCCTCACATGATCAAGCCTCTACATGTGGTTGGATTTTTTTTTTGTCCGTCATTATGTTAATCTAAATTTTGAATCATAAGTTACATTAATAAAACAATGAAAAAACAATAAAATGACAGTAATTAAAGTCTCCTCCAGTATTTTGATAAAACCATTTTCAATATTTTGACAGTTTCCTAATTCTTATAAATATTATACACTGATAAAAACACATTTATAAAAAATATCTGTTAACAAAAAAAATATATACCAAATTACAGAACCAATGCTTCTTTTACAGTTACTTGCCACTAATAATATTTAATTTTAGAAATGTATTTACAGTATTAAAGTATTCAATAAAAAATTGCAAATGTATCCTTTTTTTATTTTATCAAAAAATAAATTTTATGGTTATTCACAGTTATAGGTTTTTCATGTCATTTTACAATAGACATGTAAATTCAGTCTATTCTTGTAATTCTATTGATATTTTCATTTATTTTAAAAATACAAGAAAATCTGTAAAATAGTCAAATAGAAAAATTCTGTAAAAATGAATATTAATTTTTTACGGTGTTGCTCTGCTGTAACCTTGGTTACTATGGTTACTGCTGATGGTAGGGCAGCAGCTGTGTGCTCATTAGGCTAGAGATAAACAATGAACTGTGGTGACCTGTGACTGACCTCGAGCGTAGACGCTGAATAAAACAACGCAGACTAACTGAAACAGAACGGACTGAAAGGAAGAAATCCCTTCGCAGTGCCATGGCTGCACTGGGAAGCTAGGAAGCATTATTATTCCATTTATTCATGAATAACTATGACCACAGTGGATCCTTTCAAATGAGCTGTGTCCTGTCTGATCTGAATTTGTTTCACAGGGGAAAAACGAGTAAACTTTGTTCATTAGTGACACACAACATTTGATCCCTGTAGAGTCTCCTCATGCTCAGTGATTAAAAAATAGCATGTGACCTGAAGTGTGTGTGTGTTGTGTGTGTGTGTGTGTGTGTGTGTGTGTGTGTGTGTTAGTGTGTACTTGTGTGTGTAATGCAATTGATGCTCATCTGTTCCTGCTGGGTGCATAAAAAAGACAGGGAACTACTTTATTCCTTGAAAGTGTGGTCACTTGTGGGCAGACAGTCAGTGGCTGCCCAATCGCCTGCCTGTATGAAAACTCCTGATGCTCCTTCTTTAGCGCACACAAACGTAGCCTGTGTTCAACTTGCGGCTGACAGCATGAATGGTATAGGTACACCGTAACAGTTGTTTTCCATGACACACACACACACACTACTACACACAAACTTCTACTAAAGTTAGCATGCTAACGAGCTAACTCCTGTCCTGTCACAAGTCACGTCACTTTCCGATACTGAGTCTCTGTGGCGTCCAGTCCGCCCTGAAGAAGTAGCTGCTCAGGTGACGGAATAAAACCTTTTGTATTGTAAATATATCAGTGGCTGAAGCTCTTGGCAAGACTGGTAAGTAAACAGCTGCTAATGCTAATGTTTGCTATGTAGCAATAGCAAAAACTTACAAAGAGCTTTAACCTTAACCTTACTCTAATCTTAACCAAAATGTCCTCACAACAATGATTTCAAACAAAAATGGAATAGACATGCATACACACACACACTCACACAGAGAGAAAGAGAGAGAAAAAGAGAGAGAGATTTTTCCGTTGGCTTTGTTTTCCTCTGATTAGCTTCCAACAATCAGCAGTTGTTATTCAGGCATCCAGCAACCATTAGAATATCACTTGCTCCTAGGCTATGGCTGTGTTAAAACGTGGCACGAGAAAATAGGAATGCAGGAAAAAAATGTTTTGGAGCGCTGGATGGGAATGAGAGAAGACGGAAGATTAAAATACAAAGTAAGAAAGTTAAGCGAAGGAGAGGAGGAAAAACTTAGACATGCTACTTAAATTCCCTCTTCACGGTCCTTTGACCTCTTCCACTGACATTCTTGCTGAAATCCATGGGTTTAAAACCAGAATAATCTTTCTATTAATAATATAATAATATTCAACATGATCACTCAGAAAGTCATCTCTTCAGGGGTTTCGGTCAAAGTTTTATGAGAATATGTCCGATACTTTGTGTCAATGTCAGAATTAGCCACTGTGTATAAGCAGACATTTACTGTATACACACAAAGAAGAAAAAACCTGGATGTGGCTTCTTGTTCATATTGGGTGCATGTTGGAGTAAAGACGAGGAGCTTTGATTTCAGAAGGGAGAGTGAAACCGTGTGATACAGCTCACATAATGGCTACCAAGGCACCAGTTCACTTTTGATGGGCAATGCCAAACACTGAGCTGTTTTTGATCTGGCTCAAATGTCTACTCAGTGGTTAAAACATGTTGATAAATGTCTTCATTCAAGCCATAGCTAAATTCCAAACTTACCACAGGGAAAGAAGCAGGGATTGGTGACTTTGATGTGAATCTGAAATGAGAAGCCTGTGTGATATTGTGCACGGTGCCCAGAGAGGTGCCTGTGAGATTGGCAGAGAATCGTGCCCCTGGAACTCTGTATCTGCTATTAGTAATTACAGAGAGTCTCGACGTGGCACTGCACCACACAAGCAAGAAAGTTGTCATTAAAACTCCTCGGTTTTTGGAGAAGAAGAGTGGGACAGCTTTGATGTAGGTCACAAAAAAGCACACTTTTATTCTGATATCTAGACATACAATGCTGTCCTGAAGTGCCAGCTTGGCAACACACAGATGATTGAAAACACAGATATGGTTTTGATGTGGCTCAAATGGTTAGCCATTGTTAAAACAAGCCCTGCTTTCTTTGACAATATTTCCTGCCAACATTTCCACAAAGAAACCCAGTGACATTCCATATGGAACATGGAGAAGCGCGTCCCTTTGAAATGGCTTGATTTTTTTAGAGAACGAGAACGAGTGCTCTTTGATGGTGATTCAAAGAGAAGTCTGTTTCACAGTCGCAGTGGGCATCTAAGGTGCCAGGATAATAAGTGCAGTTGAAGGGTGGCCCTGAACCACACAGTCGCAAAACGCAATTAAGCCTTTGACAAAGCATTATATGGACAAGATACGACTTTGATAACAGTTGAAAACAGGAGGATAAGTCAAAGCCACACCCAACTAGAAGTGACCCAAAGGTAGAAACATATGGTAGGTATATTGGCCATTGGTATCTGCTCAGCATGAAAAGTGCCCTTAGATAACTTCTGTAATGATTTGGCCAAGTATAAATAAAATTGACCTGAGTTGACTTTACCTCAACACATTATTAGTGTGTTTCTAGAAGTCAGCAGGAAACATGGTTTGTCTGGCTTAAGGGAGACTATATTCTCTCGTCTAAAGGAAGGGCAAGTTACAAAGAAAGAGAAAAGTGTTTTGATGAGAATACAAAGGAATAACTTTGCAGGAAAAAGTTCAGTTTTTCTTTGATAGTGTGTCTGTAACAATGATAACAGCCTGTCCCAACAGCTAACATGAAGATATGGCAGCGTTCATTGCCTGGCTTTCATTAATTCTATCTTGGATTGGCTCTTTTCTCATTACAGGTCATGTGATTATTAGCCAGTGGCCAGTGACATGATAGCGAGGCTTTCTGAGTTGACAAGGACTGGCTGAGTGGATTATACCAGCATGCAGTGTTGTCTCCTCCAAATTCATGAGGTCACATTTGGTGGAGCCTTTGACATGATGCTGTGACCCAGTCAAAAACAGTGACACGTTTCGTCTTCAAATGCAGAGTTCAAAGGAGGCAGCTGAGGACGTGGGACACAGCAATGGATTTTCCACCATAAAAAAAAAAAAAAAATATATCATTCTACTGGGAGCATGGATATAACTTAAAACAATCATGGTAATCTGTGCATTAGATTGTGATTTTTTTTTTTTTCTTCATATTTTTCCAGCAGCATGAACAACCCTTTTCTGAATTTCTCCTGGAATAGCGTCCCTACGCTGGCAGGCCTACCAGACCTTGGTTGTCATAGTTACAATATTAAACACATGGATTGTCCCAACGGCAGCATACCTACCTTTGTCGCCATGGCTACTATAAAAACAGTCACTGCTTGGTTAGGTTTAGGCACTAAAACTACTTGGTTAGGTTTAGGAAAAGATTGTGATTTGGGTTAGAATAAGTACTTCCTCCACATTACACAGTCTTTATTGTCATGGTTACAATATAAACAGCTAGTTTCATATGGGAATCGAACACTACTCTACTGTGTCATATTCCTGTGTTTCCATCCACCACAACTTCCTCCTGATGTGGACTTTGTCTCTCTTTATAGTACGTCGCCGCACTTTTCCCTTTGCTCCTGTCATAACTGCTACGACCACTAGATGTCGCCTAGCAACAAAACCTAACTATGGGTCATAATAACCTGCTGCACAGACGAACCATGGGCTCATTTCTTACAGGAGGACAGTCTCAGGAAGTCCTATGTAAAGGACTTTACAGTGAGCTCATCTGCAAAATATGGACACTACTCGGGTCATTGTGAGAGCAATGCATGATGGTATTATTGCCTAGTTAGTGACCATATACTGAATTACAGACATAGTCACATCAGGCTGCACTGTAGTCAGTGCACAGCGCCTGGTGCTAAAATACATCTCCATCATGGCAGCAACAGTTAGAGAATAACTTCCTCTCTAGCAATTTTGCTTACAAAATAAAAGCAGAAATATATATTTCAAGGTATTGTGAGCTTTTATTCTGAAAAGTTATGACAGAAAGTTCCAAAGGTTCTGTCACTTCCTCAACAGACCTCTGAAAAAGAATAGACATATGATTTGTGATATGAAAAAGTTGAGACAGAGTTGTTGAGACATTTCACTCTAAACTGCAAATGTCAGCACTTCTGTGAACCAAGGATGGATTCACAAAACATAATGACAATACATCCAATAGTTTGTTGAGTTAAATCAGTCTGGACCAAAGTGGTGGACCGACAGACACTGCCATCCTTAAAAAAATGGCAGCTATTGTAACCATGATGTCTTTATTGAAGACACAAGAAAAAACAGTTTCGTTTTTTACATCCTTACAATATCAGCAAGGAGATATACATACACACAGACAGAAACTATTAATAAAAGAGTCTACAGAGTGTCATAAAACAGAAGGACTGTGGTGACATGACTATGATTGACATTGCCATCAAATTGAAAAGTGGCCATTCAGTGTGAAAATTAAAGAAGAAAAATTTGACTCTTATAAATCATCTTTTAATCAGAAATATGTAACACACACTTGGGTGTCACCAGTCGACTCTAATTATTATCCTAATGGTGCACTAATGGCAGTTGTTCATTATGAAAATACATGAATTTAATTTAAACGTTTGTCCCAATTAAAGCCATTATAAGAGAGGAATAAAATGAATGATGTTGATGTCTCTTGATTTTTAAAGATTAGTAGATAGAACAACACCTAAAATTATAAACTGCCAGGCTGAATAGAAATAATGGCAGTAAGTCGTCTTATGTGCACTGAAAGACACTTGACAGAGGCCTTTCTAATTTTAACCTGTGTGTATGACGGAGAGTACGATGGAGTAGAGTTCCTGTTAGAAACACATGTATTTGGATAAGTAACACTCCATTTGCACAGGATGTGTCTCCGTATCTGGACGTCTCCTCTTGATAAGAGGCGGCATTTTTAAATATAAGGTGTAAATTCATGTGGCACGCAATCATAATGTGTTTGGTTTTAACAGACCACTTCTGCAGGTAGTGCAGCTCACATAGTGATCGTATCTCAGGCACAGTTAGCCAGGTGTAAATTATGTCATACAGTCATCACAAGTCATCTTTCTGTCCACAATGTCAACCGTGCTGACACGCCTGTTTTAGGCTTATTGTAATCACAGTTACTTATCACTCTCTATGTGAGCATTCAGTGTTTCTTACGTGAGGTGTGACCTTGATTGGACTTGTGCACGAACTTGATTATACCTTTTTTATCCTCTGAGTACTGTGGCCCAGATGTGTCAGCACAATGCAAAAGCCAAAACACAAATTCCAAAGCCACAACAATAATTTAAAAGCCACAACACAAATACAAATTAAGCCACATTGGAAGTGAGCAGTGTCCCGTCTATACTATTACTATAACAATAAATATGAGAATAAAAAAAGTATGAAAAAAGTACATAAATAAGAAAATATAAATATTTGTTACAATCACATGGTGATATTAATCCATTTCTAGCAACTTCACTTACTTGTCAAAATGCCCAAATCCCATATTCTTCCAGGTTTTTTAGCTATCTTTTTGGGCATTGTTTGTGTGTGGGCCGCTGCTCACTTTGTTGTGGCTAAATTTGCATTCGTGTTGTGGCTTCTGCATTGTGCTGACCCGTCTGGGCCACTGTATCTATGGGATGGCAGTGTCAGTCTGTTTTGGCACAGATACTCATAACCTTTGTGAATCTCACCAGCAGGAAGAAAATTTTCTATCCAGATTATTGGATGGGAAATTCATTCTGATAAATCTGTGATCCCTGCTGCAAATCACAGAGATAATGTCATTGTGATGATGTTAGCATTTAGCTCAGATCATCACAGTGCTTCAACAACACCAGTCTTAGCTTTCAAACTCATCTTCTTACAGCTTTGTCCTGACTCTTGTCCAGATTTGCATCTCATAAGACTGTTATGAAGTGGCCATGAACAGGCTGCTTTAACATTTCAGAGCACCTGGACAGGTATCACATTTGATATACCAGAAATAGGAACCTGGTCTTTACATTTCCCGAGTGCCAGTCAAACTCATTTCTTACCTGATGAAATATGATAAATGATTCTGACATTGTAGTTCTGTAACAGATTGTAAAAGACGCATTTTACACCCAGTGCTAAGCACAACGCAAGTGTCTTTGCTAGTGTCAAATGGATGCAGGTGTCATTTTCCCATCCAGTGCCCACATTGTTTAAATAGCAAATACACTTGTGCTTATCTGAGCACCCTACACAGGCAGGTGCACAAACACACAAGTGCGCTCTGCCTGTTACGCACAAGCAGAGTGAGCAGAAGACAATGAGCTTAGATGTTTAGATTAGTCACGTTGAACAGTACAATACAGCCTCAGAAGGTCAGAGCTTCTTTGTGACTTATTGTTTCTTGAATAATGTTGCCATGTGTCATGGACATAAATGAGGATTTGCAGAGAAGCTTTATGTTAAATCCACCACAGTGTTTCCAATTCATCAGGTAAATTTGTTCAGTTTCATGATGACGAAAGATTTATAGTGATAATAATAATGATAACTTTATTTATACAGCACCTTTTAGAAACAGACTTTACAAAGTAATTTGATAAATGAATCAAAAGTGATGATGGTCAAGAGCAGGACAGACATATGGTAGAGTTACAGAGGGAGGACAAACAATATGCTTCATTATAAATAAGGACAGTTAGAAGGAGCAGATGCTGTATAGACACATATACACACACACACACACACACACACACACAAACACAATACAAATAAAAACACAGTAAAAGTAATAAAAGGGCGACATCACATAAAATCGCCCTTTAGGTTTAAGCCTCGACTTTATTGACACTTCTCATCATATAACATGGAAGATGTCCAGCAACCTGTTTGGTTACTTCTCTGTAGATCGTTCATTCTCTCAACCCTTCTTTGCCCGTCAGGACACAGAGCTGCTGCCTGTGTGAGGACTGAGCTCACTGGTCAGTCACAATATGTGATCAACAGACTTTAATTCCGTGTGGAACACTGCGCTGTTATAACAACAACGGGCCAAGGTGCAAGTGCGCCTGGCTGTTAAAGGGAATGGGAGATGGCACTGTGATTGGTTTATTTGTATATTACACCCAAAACACTCCCATGATTCATGAAGAACTTGAACCGTGCACCTGGTGCATTGAGTGGTTTTTTTTTTCTGCTGTTAAAACAGCAAAAGTGACATGGACACACCCTAAATGCTGCTAAAATATGTATAGGTATGATCACGTTGAGTCGGGGATATTCCATACATAGGATAATGAAAGTCCTGGATAACTTCTAATACATCATAGTCAAACAGTTCGCTCTTGATTAGAGTGCGGTAATGTGCAGCACATACTGTAGCTGTGAGACAACATCACTCTGCTGAATTCATGTCCTCATCCAGTTTATCATGAACAACTGCAGTATGTTGTGTTTTTTTTTTCCCCTCCTCTGAACTCCACAGGATGGCAACACAGCACACGTTATTAGTGTAACCTTGATGTGGTGGCTCATAAATGTTTTGGAATGGGCAATTCTTTTCCAATGCCAGTTTTGTCTGTGCTGGAGCAGCGAGATAATGATTCCATTGCATGTTAATTAATGGATTGGAGTGAGTGTGTTCCATTTCCAGGTGTTGGCAGGGAAAGAGAGATATTGCTTTGCTAAAAGCTTTCATTGTGAACGCCTAAAAATATTAATGAACACAAGCAAAATATGAGGAACAGACAGCTGGATGTGGTCATAGTGTGAGGAGGCTGATTCTCAAGCATTTCACCTTTAAAGGATTCATAGAAACGTGATTGTGTCATGCATTTAAATAGCATATACCTTATTCACACTCACCCAAACACGTGTGTGAATATGAACAATCACAAAAAAACTGAACGTGACCCGGTTTAACCCCCAGTTCATTTTCAGTTATCCTGTGTAAACTGTCCTCTCAGCCATCAGAGGCAGGAGGCTGCGGTTGAGAGGAAAGGTCATAATTTGTATTGGCATATAGAAGTTGTATTGCCATTTATAAGACTGATTATATTTGAAAAAGAATTACAATGTCTTTATCATAACTATTTCAACATTTTCTCTCAAAAGACCCTCTTAAATGGTTCTGTAGATAAATAGATTAAGAGATTGAGATGAGTGAAAAAATTGTTTAAAAACTTGATTAATAATCTTCGCAGTGCGATCAGAAAAAAAATAATTGATAAAAATAGGGAGGGTGGGGCAGAGGAACAGAGGCTGTAAAGATCTGATAAAGAAAGAGTGGAGAAAAAAAGCAGAGGAGGAATAACCAGAGATCGAAATGGTGAGTGGGGTCAGGTAAATGGAGGAAAAGAAAAACTGATGAAGGAAGAGGCAGATACATGTCAGTGTGTTTCTGTCTGTGTGTGTGTGTGTTTGTGTGTGTGTGTGTGTGTGTGTGTGTGTGTGTGTGTGAGAGAGAGGGGGGGGGGGGGGGGGGGGGGGCAGCCACTTCAAAATTGTACTCTCATTATTCCTGTACTGATAGTACTTTCAGGAAGTGCCTTTCTTATTCCTATTATGGAAAATTGAGCACATCTTTTGGGAAAGTCTCTACAAGCTTTACACACCTGGACAGGTAATCCATTTCTTGCTGGCAGATTCTCCAAAGCCAGATAGGAGGGGAACTGCCATATTCAGGTCCCTCCACAATTAATCTATAAGGTTTAAGTCTGAGCTTTTGCCTCTCAAGGACGGTCAGAGACTTGTCCTGAGGACAGCGCAGCGTTGTCTTGGCTTTGGGTCATTGTTATGCTGAAAGGTGAACCATCACTCCGGTCTCAGGTCGTGCACACTCAAGAGGAGGTTTTCTTCAAGGACTTCTCAGTATTTGGCTGCATTCATCCTTCCCTCAGTTCTGACCAGTCTCCCAGCATAGCCTGATGCTGCCACCACCCTGCCTCACCATAGGGATGGTATTAGCCAGGTGATGAGTCAGAAATGGTGCCTGGAGGTCTTATAAATGCTTCAGTTTTTCTCTCTTCTTCTTTTTTTCCCAGCGCTCTTTAAGTGTCGCCTACTCCAAGCGAGTGACTTTTACTCATGGCTTCCTTCCGGCCACTCTAATTAATTTGATTGATTTAGTTCTGCTCCTTCCAGCAGGTTCTCCAATCTCTGCTGAGGACATGAATCTCTGTCACAGTGACTCAAGGAAGAGTCCTGGTTCCAAACTCGCTCCGTTGCCCTGACCTATGCCATTTTATCACAGAGGTCTACTGACAGTTCCTTATACTTTATTGTTTGTTTTTTTTTTGTTCTGACATCCTGCATGAATTGTGAGACATTGTATGCACAGATGTGTGCCTTTCTAAACCACAGTATGTCCAATCACATCTCAAGGATAATTAAAGCAAAGGAAACACATCACCACCAAGTGTCTGAATACTTTAAATGTGAGATTTCAGTTCATTCATTTAAAATATCATAATCTAAAGTAGATACTACATACCTGACGAGTGTGACTGTGCCCTCTTTGGCATCTGAAACCATGGTAATAACACCTGTTCTGTTCTCTTTCTGTTCTGTATTCTTGCAGCCAACATGGATGAGTTTTGAATGGCCAAACACAGGCCATCTCATCAACCAAAGTTGACCTGTGCACACTCTCACACACACTTATGCACACACACACAGTAGGGCATTCCTTCAGAGGAGCACTGATAAAGACAGACAGGCTGAAATATTAAGAGGGAAACAATACTCCTGGACATGCTTTGAATTTTTTTCTGCTTTGCATGTCTGAACATACAAAAAACCAACAGAATCAATAATAGAAAGGCAGCATTAAGGATGTATATATAGATTATGAATATCAGCACACTGTAATTTTGTAATTTAGTGCCGCACATCTATAAGTCAGAAAAGAAAGACTAGAAAAAGAATAATCAAAACTGAAGCGGCAGCAGGCAACCTTTGAGCCGTTCCCCCTAATGCAATTCAGTGGCACAGTTCTTCTCAACCAGTGGGTCACCAGTGGGCTTTCAACCTTGTGATGTTGTTTTCATCGGTGGAATCAGGATTATGTTCATTTTTTCCGACTCTCTAAAATGATTCATTTTTTGCTATAAAGTACTGGAAACTTTAACCTCTCCACACATCGGAAAACTTTTCAAATGAAAGAGTCTAACACAGTTTTTCTCGAACAAATATAAGCTTCAGTCTTTAAGGCCGAGCCAAGATACCTGCTTGATGTCGCTTGAACAGCCTCAGAATCCATATGCAAATGTTATATATGTACATATATTTAACTATGTATTAATTCTTTTTCTTTGACTAATTGTCTGCTTGTTGTGCTGTGTTGTCTCTCTTTAGACTGCTCATTTGTATTTTTTTAGGTAATTTTATGATATTATCAAATGTTTTGTCTGTGTGTTTGTTTTATTCTTGCCGTTGTTGTCTCTCCTTAGACTGTCACCTTCAATTCAATATAGTATTTTACTCTACTTTCAACTTGGGACAATAGTTGAAAATTAGCAACAGCTATGAACACAATGAACAATGTTAAATTATATTGTCTTTATTAAATAAACAAATAAAACCTAAAAACTGAAAACTAAAAACTATACTAAAAACTAAAATTCAAAAATGGAACAATTTCATATAACATACATTCAACATTCATGACATATACAGTATTACCAGCCCATATAAAGAGATACGTTTATGTATGTGTGTTTGTATTGCAGTCATATGTTACGTAGATATATCCACCCCAAAGCCTGTCAATATATGCTGATGTTATATACAGTGTCCCAAATCCAATAAATCGCCCAAGAATAGGAAGACGCAAATGTTTAAAATTAATAAGAAAAACATGTAGAAGAATGTTGTAAGCAAGTATGTTGTTAAACTTCCATATATAAATTAAATATATACTATCATCAATACATAATACTATGTAAAAAATTAGTATAAATATATTTTTGATATACTGTATGGAGATATACAAATTTTAATATGGGTATTTCATATATGTTATAAACTTATATCTTCATATATCCAGAGAGTGTATATATGTGGCAACATCAGTCTCGATATAGGAACATATGTCATATAATACATCTCTGTGGACTTTAGACAGCTACATTATGGCAGTACCTTTAATGAAAGGTGAACTGGCATCGATGTGCAACATCAGTGGAGTGCCCCTTTAATTATAAAATGAAGAACAAATAAAGACAAGATTAAAGTCAGTTTGCAGGATGAAGCTTAAAGGACACAGGTCAGTTCAGCTGTGGGGGGGGTTATATATGTCCACATTTAGAGTTGTGTGTGTGTGTGTGGCCTGGTCTGTTTTAACACTGTCAGTGATGCTTCTGGATAAAGGGATAAAAAAAAACACACACACAGAGGGAGGATGTATCAAATTAACAGTGACTTTTTGACATCGCCTCTCAACGGACAAGATGAGAGACAGACACACAGGAAACAATTATTGTTGATTGGCTCATTTTGAAGCCACACTCACACACACACACACATGCAGGGATGTGGAAGCAGCAGCCAATCAGAACAGATGAGGCTGCTCTCCTGATGTCATTTACATAATGATAAAAACACTATTTTAAATGAGGTACCCCCCCAAAAACTGATGACACCATGTGTGCGCACACACACACACACACACACACACACACACACACACACACACACACACACATACACACACGCAGCCAATGACAAGGAGGTGGAACTGACAGGGGTGCATCCAGACTTTCTTTTATAGTGTGTGTATATATGTGTGAATTCCCTGGATTACTGGAGTGTTACAGTGGCCAGTGAGAATACGCTCTACTGAACCCTGTCACCAAGAGAGAAACATGGAGGCAAACACACAGAGAGAGGAAAACTGAGAGGGGGAATGAGGGACACAGACAGTGAATAGAAAGAATAAGAGAGCGAGAGAACAAGAATAACCAATGGAAAACTCTACAGGGAACAAATGAAAGACGGGACAGAAAGACATGGAGGAAAGAGAGGAGCAGGGAGGAAGAGGAGGAGGCAGTGACAGCTCCACAGCAGCCTCTATCTGCATCTGTGTGTGTGTGTGTGTGTGTGTGTGTGTGTGTGTGAGTGAGTGTGAGTGTGTGTGATGGTGTGCATAAGGGATTCTTTTTCAATTTTCTATTTATTAAGGGGAAGTGAGCAGAGATCCACGCTCAGTTGTAGAGCTGTCCCGCTTCACATTCTCACACTTCCATGCGTTCACACTGCGAGCTGCTTTGTGCAGCCGGTGTTCTGCTGCCACTACAAGCCACCAAGCCGACCTCTGGGCTCGGAGGCGGACTGAGACAGTGTCGGGGGGAAGTAGTTCTTGATAAAATCGCAGCCCAGTGATCGCACCACTTCCTTTAATTCATGTCTGAAGGTTGTATTTGAAAAAAAATTCCCAGCAGAGGCCACTAAGAGGCGGACCGCTGGCCTGGACCCAGATGCCGTCCTATCCAGACCTGGACGTATGACACAACAAAACATCTCCAAAATGTATCGAGAGTTATTATTTCGACAGAACGTTTCTCTTTTAACCAGCACAGCTTTTCTAGCCTTCACCACACTGGTCACGTGATGCTACTCAGCCAATCAGTGCAACTCTATTCACACAGGGGAGCGATGATGTCAGAGAAATAAGTGAAGAAAGTGGGATGGAGGAGGGAAAGAAAGAGATGGAAAAGGATGTTTTAAAGCTAACACTGTGAAGCTGTGCTGAGATTGTTTATTATAAAAATGGTAGAGACTGTTGGAGTTAACCGTAAAGAAGAAAAGTCAAGCAACACTTTTTATTTCATTCTGTAAAATTAAGCACTTTATTGTAATTATATATAAATATACTGTACATTAAAACCAAATGTAAAAGCTACATAACGTTTATGTTACTCTAGCAAAATTCAATGAAGCATAATTTAACTTTTCAACATATACTAACTGACATATTTTGCTAAAATTAGCATCAATGGTTAGCAATCAAGAAAAATGAAATGTGTTTAACAGTCTTTAAAGGGTATTGAGCTGGAAGAGAACAAATTAGATGTTAAATGAGAGTGAGAGCTGCTTTAGTCGTCGGCACTTTTCTTCCCACCACAAGTCATTTTACACAACACACAGCCGGGATTTCAAACCTGGCCTAAACAAGCACTGTGGGCTTCTAAATTATTCAACCTTACAGACCTACTGAAAACAAAATGAAAGTAAATATTATCACACCAAATTAAAAAGACCTTTGGCCATTCACTTTTATACAGCACGTTTTTTTTTTTTAATAGACTTTTTTTTTATACTGTTATGTCTGACTCTGCATTTTGATTAGTAAAAAAAATACATTCATAAATTAATGTGGTTTTAGTGGAAAAGTTTGTTTTTCAAGAGAGGTGTCTAGAGGTGAATATAACTTTGATTTTATTTTTTATTTTATCTGTGTGTTCTTCATTCTAAAACATTCTACTATCTGAAATGAAAGCTGACTGAAGTCGAGGTGACCTTGGCAGCTTCAGAGCACAGACCACTTGCAAAAGTTCTCATCATCTTCAAATCTGCCCACGCTCAGCAACATTGTTTACATGCAATACACAATGTGAAAACTTATTCATTATACATGCACCTATTTCATTCGACTTAACACCGGAGGCCAGGCTTACTGTTCTTGCTAGTTTGGAACATGCTTAAAGACCACCTCTGATGAAAATCAAGTTTTTAACCTTGTATGTTCTAATCCGTATGGTGTTTTTCATATAATACAAGACATATCGTGCAGATAATACCATGACTGAGTGTTTCCACCTTGTGACTGCAGTGAACCAATGAGAGTGTCATAAAAACAGATTCAGACAAGGTTTCATACACCATATAAGCATATGGAACCAACCAATGGTGTCAATATAGACCCAAAACCTATGAAGGTATTTTTGGTGCAAAACAACAGAGCACCTGTGACAGTGGAATTAGCAGTTGTATAAAATAGTCACATATGTGTATCAGTAAATTTGAGGTCACAGAGAAAAGATGCTCAAGGAGTTGCATACGAAAACGCTTATCCGCACCCTTTGCAGTTTTGCGTGATCTGGCTGCTCTGGCTGGCTGTTCGCAGGACACAATAATATAATAACAATTATAATAAAATAAATATTAGAGCAACGATATTGAAATGCAAAACTACATGTAGTGCAGTCCAGTCCTCTGAACACTATGCCAAGGGGCCCCCGGTCCAACCGACATGGCGGCGACGTTGATCCTGCAGCCAATGCAGCCTCTACGTAAGAGGTGGGCGTGGCTTGAGGGGCCACGGGTACAAATCACTTTTGCTCCACATTTCACAGAGACATTTGGTGCAAAAGTCAGCGCGTGCAGAACTTGCCATTTGAGACTCGTAGCAGAAGATTCAAGCAGTTATAGTCATTGACTTGTGTTTGTGCAATAAAAAATATCCAAGAAAAAAAAGTATTTGTGAGAAAATATTTTACAGATGTGCAACTCTCATTGCATGAATTCACACTCTGATTTGCAGATGTGCAAATTCTGTCCATGACTTCACATTATTTGATGCGGCTGCGTGAATGTATTTAGCAAAGATGTGAGTGTACGAGTTTCTTAATTTGTGAGTCGTAAAACAGCATTTGTGCACCTGCAGTGAAGAATCTGAGAGGGTGTAACTGTTGTGTTTGTGTATACAACTCTGAGGGCATCTTTTCTCTATGACCTCAATTTAACTGATACACATGTGACTATTTTATACAACTACTACTAATTCCACTGTCACAGGTCCTCCGTTGTTTTGCACAAAAAATACCTCCATAAAAACCTTGTAACCCTGTCTAGCTCACTGTTCTGATACGACTCCTGGTTGCAGAGTCTGGGTCTGACTGAGACTCAAACATGTGGCTGAGTCTGTCCAGTGGTTCTCTAACCATCTTGATAGTCTCTGCTCTTTCACCTGGCAACATACTACAAGCAGCGGTGGTGGGCGGGGCACAAGGTCTGATCCAGATTTCTCAATGAGAAAGTTTGAGGAGATGAGCTTCAGACCAGTTTTTTTATTTTTTATTATTTTCACTTGTCATGTGTGAAAACCAAGTTAAACAAAATATTAATCATAGCGAATGATTTTTACAAAGTTTAAAACATGTCTGGAGAAACTTTAAAGTTCCTGAGTGTCTTTGGATCGTCCCTCTGCAGACAGTAAACTTCAGCTGTGCAGTAAACTAATGATGTAATCAGGTTGAGCTTGTCCAGATAATGTAGCTTCTTATTTCTGCATGTATCTCTACTTCATCTATTCAGCTAGTGTGTGTGTGTGTGTGTGTGTGTGTGTGTGTGTGTGTGGTCCAGGTATTACTTATGTTGTGGGGACCTACGTCTGTTTACACAGTCA
Organism: Seriola lalandi dorsalis; assembly: GCF_002814215.2. Classification (NCBI taxonomy): domain Eukaryota; kingdom Metazoa; phylum Chordata; class Actinopteri; order Carangiformes; family Carangidae; genus Seriola; species Seriola lalandi. The sequence goes on along the minus strand of NW_019525549.1, from coordinate 807,440 downwards.
AATTATGGGCTTCCTTATGGTGACGGTTAGGGTAAGTCTCCAGAATGTCAGTGTAAATCAATGTAGTGTATTCTGCTGTCATGGAAACACAAATGTGTGTGTGCGTGTGTGTATGTGTGTGTGTGTGTGTGTCTGTCAGATGTCATGAAGATGAGGGCAAGCTGAACACTGTGTATATATGTATGTGTGTGTGTGTGTGTGTGTGTGTGTGTGTTCATTCATTCAGCCTTACTCTCACTTTAACTGACAGCTAACTTCTAGACTCTGTCAAATCAATTATTATCACTAACATCAGCTCACACACACACACACACACACACACACACATACACACACCGTGCACTATACTTACACAGAGTCAAGAAATCTTACACAAAGAGACTGGCTGTTAGACTGTGTGTGTGTGTGTGTGTGTGTGTGTGTGTGTGTGTGTGTGTGTGTGTGTGTGTGTGTATGTAGGCATGTGTGTAAGAGGGATATATTAAGAGAAAAATAGACATGGAAATGTGGAGGGCTCCCTGTGCTGCTCTCTCTGTCCTTTCATCATTTAAATCCAGTATTTAAAACTGTCTGTTTGACTAGCCTGTAGGCACAGCACACTGTGGCGGATTTTTCACAACATGCTCTGTTACTTGGGAATAAAATCTTTCCAGCACATTCTTTACAGAATCGAACATGAGAATGGAAAATGAAGTCTTCACTTTCAGATTCTTGTGTCAACGATGTGTCAAGAGAGGCCACCATGTCGCAATTTATGATCAGACTCTCGAGGAAAAAGATGTAAAAGGTCAGAGAGAACATGATCAGTACTGTATGAATATGTATCAATTTTCCACCACTAATCCTGACAGTGCACCCGTAGGCCTGCTGATGTCATGCTCCAACCCCCCCCTCACTCCTGAACAAAACCACCGTACTTGAACTGCAGTGTTTTCAGGCTGAGTACTATGGCCTCAAACTTAAGGGTGAACACTGGAGGCCTGATGAACACAAACCATATCATCTACCCAAAACAGAGATGCTCTCCCTGTATCTCCCTATCTAGAAAGGTAACAATAAAGAACCAATGAAACAAGCATGCTAGAAACTAAAGGTGCCATATTAACATCAAATAATGACAGGACAATGACTAATAGTGACAAGAGAAACTAGAATTACTACCTCGTGGTTGTATGCTTCCACCACTCAGACTAGTTTCAGATTACATCCCTGATTATCCAGAGTGGTATGAAATATTAACCATTTGTGTGACATTTTGTCATAATTGCTGTGTGAACAGTTTTGGCTAAGAAGTGTTTTGTGTTCATCCTTGAGTCTCAGTGGACATTTGCGCCAAATGTGCAGGGATTCCCTTGAGGAGTTCTTGAGATATTGCATCAACAAGGCCAAAATTATGTTTTGTGAGGTCACTGTGACACTGACCTTTGACCTTTAACCCCAAATTTCATCAATTCATACTTGAGTCCTAATGCATGTTTGTGCCAAATTTGAAATTTCAAGGCGTTACTGAAATATCATGTCCATGAGAATGGGATGGACGGACTTACGTACGGATGGACAACCCGAGAACAATGTGCCTGTGGGTCTGGCTGCCACATGCGCCAAAAAACAAGTTTTACAATCTCTCACCACCACTGCTGAAAAGCTAATACACCAATAAAAGTCAACACATTTGCTGGTTGAGCCAGTAAGGCTGCATGAAAATACGGATTGTTAGCCATGCAAACACATTTACATTACCACACTTATTGTCAAGCAGTTCATTTAGTTTCCACAAGGACTTTTTAAAATCTTTGTCCAAGAAACTTTGAATCGAGGTCAACGACACTCTATTGTAGATACTTGAACATGTTTCAGCTCTCATTCAAAAGGTTTCTTCAGTTCTGACTAACTGGTGGGGGGACCCAACTCCATCCCTCTGTGGGGTGTTGTCAAAGCCATTGATGTGACTTGATTCATTGGTGCACCTGGCTGTTGCAGTGGCAGTTGTTTGAGTTGTTTGAGTCACCTGAGGCCAAATGTAAATATATGGGAAGGGATGAAAGGACAGCACTGTAGGTGGGGGATAAGTGGTGTTCGATGACACCACAGAGGAGTGTCATTACAATAGCCAGGGGTGAAACAAAGTAACAAACAAAGTGACATCATTGGGCTTTGTAATGACCCCAAGGGAGGTTCTTTTGTGGCATCTGTAGGGGAGTGGGGGGAGTAGGGGGTCAACCTTAACAAACTTAACACATTTCTTTTGTTAAGGTATTTTATTTAAGATGACCAAGTTTGAGACATATTTTGTTCATTAAACACCTGTAAATGGCAAAAACTGCAGCAAAATTGCACAGCATTCAATATGGCTGACTTCCCGCTGGGTTTACAGGATGGCCCCTGAGGCTTTTTTGTAAGGTTCTGGGATGTTACATGTGGCTTCCAAATTTCATACTTGTCATTGAAACGTAGTGCAAGGGCGTTATCACGCCGTTTTGTTACAGCCATGCACAAGACCAATAAAACATATACATTTTCAATACATCTGAGAACTGTGAACTTTCAGCTCCTCAATAATGAGATACCTTTTTATGGATGAGAATAATAATAATAAACATAACAGTTTCAAAAGGGTCCTTGCACCGCTCCTCCCTAAAATATCAGATCCTTTATGGAACAGAACACTGTTCTTAGATGTAAAGACAGATATAATTTAGAACGATATTGAAGTGGAAGTGATGTCTATTTTTTAGCTTTACCTGGTCAAACACTGCTTGCCAACCTCTGGGGCTGAAAAATGAAGCTGACACAGAAGTACCAAAAACTGTAGTTCCTCTAGTGACCACTTGAATCTGGCTCCAACAGTGAGTCAATCTCTCACTCCCATGTTAAAATGTCCAATTTTACAGCAGAACGAAACATGTTTACAGCCAGGTACAAAAAAGTTCTGCATAAATTAGGGTGTGTCACTTTCAGTAACAGGTCAGGGAGCATATGCTTGCCACAAACTGGCATCCACCAAAGTCTCGGCTCCACATACACCCCACCTCGATTAGCCAGGACTTAGAGGCGGAGTCAGGCACTGCCAAGAGGGCGACAGCAGAGCAGCTCACTCTCAGCTTCAAAACCGCTCTTCACAAACGTCAAGGAGGCAACGTCCATCTTTATTTACAGTTTATGGAGAGAAATATCCACTCCTCCCTCTCTATACACACACATACTTACAGAAGAAGAAAAAGAAAATGAATAAGCCAATACTTTGCACTGTACTATGTTAAGAGTTGTGTCTTCTCCAGATGATCTTTTCTTGCTTCTGGGGAAGGAATTTGTGAAGAAATCATTATCACGATTCCAAGTTCATTCTGAAGGCTTACTGCAAATTACTGTCATGGCAGTAAAACTTTGTGTCACCGCACTTTTTGAGATTAACCAGTGATGTCAGTGAGCAGTTTCACAGATGAATTCATCTGAAGCCACTGTTGCTAATTAAGATGCAAGGCTGGGATGTTTATGACATGCCTGAGAAGAACAAAAGTGAAAAAGAAGATGTAAGTTTTCTGCTAATGAACCTGAAAGACTGGTGGGAAAAAAACAAACAAAAAAAACTATTCTCATAGTGCAATCGCACAATTCTTGCCCAAGTAGGAAAGCAATGTAAGATGGTAAGAGGAAGGAAGGACAAACTCAAGTTCAGATGAATAAACTCAATTATCAAACAAACATCAATTATTAGGCATTTCTCTTTTGGCAAATGAACTACTGTCATTTTTCTGTTGATTGGAAAAGAAAAGTCACATATTTAATAATCAAATGATTGACTACTTCTAGGCCAGACATGCTGCAATGAAAAATGGGACAAATAATACAGATCGAGACTTTGGCAAGTGAGATGCATAAACAGGTGGAAAATTGTCTTGTTATTACAGTGTTGACAAGGTTTGGTGTTTTTGTGGCATTCGATGTTGAGCTCTTATAGAGAGAACTTTACACATATATTTTTTAATTTTCACATTTTTGGAAGACATCGCCAAATCATTGAGAGACATGTGCTTTGGATAGTTATAAGAAAAGAGTTTCTAATTACCTGGATGGGTTTATGTGTGGTTTCTCAAGGTGCTTCATCTTGCAGTTGACTGACTTTTGAGGTCGTCTGAAAGGATGTGTCACCTAGCATCTATGTATGTATGCAGTGCATATAAAACTGTTATGATGTTTGTTCATGTCCCTAATGATCAAAATCCATCCATTATCCATACTGCTTATTTTCATAGGGTCACGGGGGGACATTGGGCGAGGGCAGAGTACACCCTAGACAGGTCGCCAGTCTGACATATAGGGCTGATATGCAGAGACAAACAACCAGCCACACTCACATTCACACCTGTGGGCAATTTAGAGTCACCAATTACCATAAACCTGCATGTCTTTGGACTGTGGGAGGAAGCCAGAGTACCCGGAGAGTACCATAACGTGCCGCCTTGATGATCAAAACACTTTATCAAATCCAACATCAGTGACTGAGGCTGCGTGGAGGAGTTTTTAGCAGCTATTTGAACAACCAGTGAACCAATGTATGGTCCGACTGGGAATATGGACAAATGCTATATAATTTGTTAGTGTATACAGAACTGCAGTTATTCATTTCCTTTTCTTCTCCTTTCAACGTTACTCAAAAAAGACGCAATCCTGATAATATCAAAAGACCCAGTTTCTGCTTGAGTAGTAAAATGTCTTCATTGTGTGTTTTCATTTGTGCATGTTTTGCGTTGCTTATCCAGCCAATGATGAGACAGATTGTCTTTTTTCTCAGAACACAATCAATTTCGTTTGAAGGTAATGGATTTCTCTTGGCTCCACCAAGTTGTTGCTGAATGGACTGAATGAAAACAAGGGTTAGAAATCATTACAGCCATTTGGCCTGGAAGCTCTTGTCGTTGCTCTATACTACTTCAGTATCAGTCTTCTGAAGTCATGCCGAACAAACATTGACATTACAGACACAAAGCTGGACTACACCTGGAAATGATTAGTTCTTGTCGTGAGAGAAGTTCCATTGTAAAACAATGTCACCCACTGACAACAATCAGTCAATGACTTGAACAGCAGGAGCCTTTAAGACATTAACTGAAAGAAACACAACCATGCCTTATAGGTCCAATTATGGAAAATGCATGTTCAAAGCTCCTGGTTACAGCAATCAAGGAGTATGTTCTACTAAAGTAAAATATTTACCCAAATCATAACAATCAGTGTTGTGGAAAACTGCCCATTAAGAATGTGGATAAAATGGTTTACAGTAGCCAATATATTTCCTTTTTATAAATAACATTAAAATTTGGTATTTTAACTTTTGACAAAGCTATGAATAGGTTTGATTCTCAGATAACATGAGTACATGATATTACAATGTTTTATTATTCCTCCACTCAGGCGACAACCATGTATATTGTTTTTGGGTTATCCGTCTGTCCCATTATCGTGGACATTCACTTGGAGCCAAAGATGAATTGACTAGGTTTTGGTGGTCAAGGGTCAAAGGTCAAGGTCACAATGACCTCACAAAACACTTTTTAGTTATTATGCAAGACTTCAAACAGCAACTATGAAAAAATTTCACACAAATTCTTTTTTCAATTATTATCTGTATTCCACTATTCAGTTATTCAGAAACTATTTAAAAAAAACAACTCATCAATTATAAGGTAATTCCTGATTTGTTACCTACTGCTCCATTATGTGTACCTTACTGTTCTACCAAAGGGGGGAAAAAAGAACTAGAATCACCTCCTCGTAGTTGTTTGCCTCTGCCAACCAGCCAAGTTGCAGCAAATATGGTCACAATCTCCCCTTCCTGAGTTACAGCATTGACCATTGTCCTTTGACCATCAAAATCTAATCAGTTCATCTTTGAGTTCAGGTGAGTGTGTGTGCCAGATGTAATGAAATTCCCTCAATGCAGTCTTGAGATATCACCTTCAAGAGGCCAAAATGTTGTTTTGTGAGGTCACAGGCACCTTGACCTTTGACCTCCAGAATGTAATCGGTTCATTCTTAAGGCGAAATTTGAAGAAATTCCCTCAAGGTGTTACTGAGATATTGTGTTAATGAGAATGTGTTCGACAGACGGACGAACAACCAGATGAAATAAAAAAACATCTTAAACAGAAGGTACTTTCACTGGAGTTACGCTGTTAAGATCCTGAAGTTGAAGTGGAGGGAGTAAAAGGTTAAGGTATAATTGCTTTAATATTAGTGACCACCGCAGTCACCACTGCAGTGACATGTTAGAGACTTTCGCTGACAGAAAGTCACAGTTGCGTACACAGGACCGCTCTAAACGAGGTCTCTTGTGTAGTGTTTAGATGGAATGACCTACTGGCTACTTATCTCTGGCTTTGCGACAGGAAGAGTTCTACAGAAAGCACTTTTGTTTCCAATTCATGATATGTCTACATGACTTAAGTGTTCTGACATTTGTAAAAAAAAAACCTATCTGTGCATGCTCTGCTAGAATAACTATACTGCAAAGAGGTCCCATTCACAAATCAGAGGCTGCTGGCTGGTACCTGTGTGTTGATCAAGAAGTTTTCCAGTCATGGGGTGGGACTGAAAGTGCAAACAAGCCTCTTAGAGTGCTGCGTACCTTTTTGGTCCTCACTGTGTGCCTATTTCTCACTACAAAAAACTGTCCTTCATTTTCAGGAACATAAAAAAATGATTTTTGCCAAAGATTCATTATCAGGTTGAAAATACAGAGAGGACCTTTTGTAGCAAATCATATTTCACACAGAGACTGAGAGAAACAGTGATTGACAAAGGGAAACAGAAAAACACCAACAGACTGATACCTCACACAGAGTCATGGAGACAGAGATAATGAAAATAGCATTCACTCATTCATACACACAATGATACTTCCGAGTGACAGAGAGTAAGGTGGTAGATTAATAACTGTTCAGCCTCATTCACAAAACAAAAAATTGATTTTGTACTCACAAATCTTTCCACAAATATTCCTATAAAAAGAGCTTTCATTAAAAATAATAACCACATGGACAAAGCTTTCAAAACAAGTTCAAGCACAACCCTGCTCATGTGGAGACACATTTCTTCAGTTGTTCTGATGATATTGTGTAAAGGCTCATCTAAGGGTGTATAAGCAACAACAGTACTCTTATCAGACTGGTCTTAAAGACAGAGCCTGTCTTCAGGGACTGCAGATGGCTCATGGTGCTCCTTTGACAAACAAGGTCAATTCTCATGGATCTCTGCAACTGCCTGGAGGCGTGACTGAGCAAGGGAGCAAAGAGGCCCCAGCCCATCCCTCCACATGTCCCCGTGCTCTCTGCTCTCGCCTCCCTGGACACCCAGAAAGTCCAGAGGGAGGCAGGTGACCTGTGCAGTATTCTGTATCAGAGGCATCTGTCAGCCACACGCTCACAAATGTGCCAGTTGGTACCATTAAACTGGGATAAACTCTGCACTAAACAGATTTAGGTAAGATCCATCTAGAGGCTGCAGCATTCATTACACCCCAGAATGTAGAATGAAGTGACCATTCAACAACATACTGATGATTTTAGTAGTGATACTGGAAATGTAAGTTTTCTCTCATGGTGACACTCTTTAATAGTTAACATATCACAATAAATATGTATAGGAGTTTTGTAGATGCAGCACCTTGGTATAAACCAAATTTCTCTAAAGGTTTTAAAAGTCGTGGTAATGGAATTAGTACAAGATATCCTGTACTGAGTGATTGTTACACAGCAAAATATTAGGAAATAAAAAAAAACCCCTCTCTTCCACTTAACAAGCCACTTAAAATCTACACTATTTTAGCCATTTTGACACAAAGTTGTTCCTGTTTGTCCTTCTTTTGTGCGTTCTGTTTACCCTGTTCTGGGGGCAACAGGTAGCCACAGCACTGGACTCACCTATGCAACCCAACGTCCTCTTGAGAGGTTAGAAAGCAAAGTTCCAGACTGCTCCAAAACAGCAAATAAATGATTCACACTTTTCAGATCATCTCGATGATGTTGATTGATCTCCATATGTCTTCCATCACTCTCTTGTCTTCTCCATAATCAAGCTAGTTTGAATTCTACAACTGATGACATGTCTGGTCCAAAGTGCTGCAGAAGACGTACTGCACATTTCATTAAGAGGTAGCTAAAGTTGGCAAAAATAGCTCATTGCTAAAATATCAAATTCCTGGACACTTGAATGACTGCCTGCTAAAGCTGGCTTAATTTGACTTAGGCCTTTAACATAGCAAGTTTTCAATATGATTGTAGCTTAAGTCGAATAATTTCTTATTACCTTCATTACCTTCAACACCTCCAACCTGAATAACCATCAACCCTCTGATATGACCCATAGGAGTGTCTCCTGAAACAGTGCCCCTATGGCAGCAGGCCTACCGAACCTTCGTTTTCTTTTCTATTTGTTTTGTGACTTTACAGTACACCTCTCTATTAATTATGCACAGGAAGTGCCTTGATGGCTACCTAAGACCTATATTTATATTTTTTTCTTAATTAAGCTGTACATGTTCAAAATCTAAATTCACTAAGTGAATAAGTGCACTTCTAAGTAAGAAAAAACTTTCTCAGTGTACTCATAGGAATAAACCTTCAAGAGTCTATATAAGCTTAATGGGAAGGAGCAGGTTTTTTTCAGTGAGGCTGAGAAAACACTCATGTAGGGGAGATAAGTGTTCGAAGAAAGGTCAAGGGAAGTAAAGAGAGAGAGAATGAAAGAAAATTGAACAAGGGAAGGAAATAGTAGGGGGATAAAGGGAGGAAATAATGACAAAAGCGTGCGGAACAAAGAGAGAGGAAAAAGAATGACAGAGAGCAGAGAAGGTTAACGGATGGAGAAAGAGGAGAATAGAACGCTACAGTAAAGGGTAGTGAGGAGGAGATGAAAGGGTATGGTGAAAGAGCATGTAGGAAAAGGAGGAAGTGAAAGAAAATAGAATAAAGGTGTTGGGGAGATGAGGAGGGTGAAACGGCACAAAACTAAAGCAGGAGTAACAGAAGGAAAAATAAAGAGCAGAGGGAGGCAAATGATTATGAAATTGATTTCCAGGTCCAGATGATAGAACCTATATTATTAGTTCAACAGCTTCAACTATTCAAATGTGACAGAGATGCATACATGGAGAGCAGAGGTACTGGAGCAGAAAGGTGTCTGTGTAACATTTATATATATATATATATATATATATATATATATAGAGAGAGAGAGAGAGTTAAGGCTGGCACCGAACACCGAACATAATAATGGACACAGACCAGAATGAAGTTTACTACTTTAAAGTTTATTGAAAATAGATGGGTGATACTGAAAGTAAAAAATAAAGAAAGCAGAAACCTTGCACCACAAAGGTGCTGCAACATGAGGGAGAGAGAGAGAGCTGAAACAAAGGGCTGGCCTAAATAGACTGAGACCACTAGTCAGCACAGGTGTGTGTCAATCAGGTGATCCACCTAAAGGAATCAGCAACAGGATTAACAGGAAAAACCAAAATAAAAGAATCCAACACTATGTAACACTTCCCCCCATTAAGATGGCACTTATGTGTCATTATTCATACACTCGTGACAGTGCATCAGCCACAATATTTTCTTGGCCCTTTTTATGGCGAATATCCAAATGTAGTTTTAAACAACGTTTGCCCAATACATCAGCCTCTGGTTGCTGTTATACATGTGACTGAGGTGTTGTATAGCCTGATGGCAGTGGGAACAAAGGATCTCCTGAACCTCTCTGTTCTGCAGCGCAGTGAGATGAGTTGTTTGCTGCAGCTGTAGCTGCTTCTCTGTCCTGCCAGAATGTTGTGGAGAGGCTAGCACCTGGTTGAATACCTAGAACATGAAGTTACTCCCTTGATCTGTTTGAATGACCTTCGGCAAGCCAAGTTCAAAATTTCACATGCTCCCTGACTTCTGCCGCAGGGGTATTGCCTCAGGGTAGCGAGTGGTGGCACACACAAACGGTACTGATGACCAGATTTTGACTTTGGTAGGGGGCCTAGACAGTTTACAATAAGCCTATCAAAGGCCCCTTTATTACAGGAATAGGGTGTAGGGGTGCCGGAGAAATCACCTGGTTAGGTTTGCCTGCTAACTGACAAGTATTGCAGGTGCGGCAATACTCAACAACAGTAGCCAAAAGAAGTGTTACAATATCCGATTGTAGGTCTTTGTAACCCCCAAATCACCAGCCATGGCATTGTCATGAGCAAAGTCCAGTATCTGCAAGCAGTACACAGAGGGAACAACAACTGGGTAAGTGGTGCTCCAGTCAGACCCATCAGATGAAGCAGTCCACTTAGACATGAGCACATTACCCACCACATAAAAGGCAACAGAGACAACAACTCCTGCTTTGGCTTAACAGCTGCAAAACTTTTGGCTAAAGAACAATCAGCCCTCTTGGACGTTGCTAGCAAAAACACCAGGTTACACAATGTCAAATCAACAACCTTAGAGCAAGTGGATAAATTATCCTTGCCACATTCACTTTCAGACTTGGCTGTTTCAACATCAACCAGCTTTAACTCAGTGTTATCTGGAGGATTAACCATAAATGTTTCAGAGAGGTTGACAGAATGAGCTTTCCAAGACTGGGAACGGGGTACACTGGGGTCAAGGAGGTTAGAGGGCACAGGATTTTCTGTCACAATTGGCAGAGGGAACATCTTAGTGCCCACAAGGTAGTTGCCCAGAATGAGGCTGACTCCTTCAGCTGTAATGTAGGGACGCAAACCCACCGAAATAAACCCTGTAATTAAATCACACTTTAAGTACACAGTATGTAGCGGTGCCCTAAGATTTCACAGACATTTCACACTGTTGTATCAAGGCATCGCCACCAAGGAAAGTCTCTTCAGACAATGGTAACACTCCTTGCAGGAGTACAGACTTGGACGCAGTGCTACAAAGCAACCAATGATAAATGATTCAAAACTTGAGGATTCAGAGTCATCTGAACAGCATGGCTGTTGCTCAGAATCAATGGCAGGGTGCGAGACCCAATTAAAATCCAAATCCTATCTGAGCCTCCATTTAGAGCTGGAGACTTTGTTAGCAGAAACATAGGGAGAAGAACTACTACAAGGAACCTTACTAGAAAAGCAAGAACTCTGCGGAGGCGTGTGAGTTTTAGGCTCAGTGTGGAACTTATCACTACATGTAGCTTTGTGGGCTAAAACATACTCAGCCATTACAGCTGCGTCCCCTACCGTTTTTGCTCTCTGCTAACTTAAATAAGTGGAAACCACCTCTGGCACACAATTTCTCAGCACTTCCAGAAGAATCAACTGGTGCAACTGCTCTTTTATCTCCACTTTTTGTGAGGTGCACCAATGATCACACCAAATTTCTTTTGTCTGGAAAATTCCATGTAGGTTTGCTTTTCACCTTTGGAGTAGCTATGAAAACATCTATAAGCTTCTGGTACTAGCTCATAGGCACAGCAGCTTTAACGGTGTCATCATTTGTGCTTTTATCCAAAGTTAGTGAAGAGTACACCTCCCGAGCTTTACCAACAAGAGCACACTGCAACAGCAATGTCCAATTGTGCTTTGGCCACTCCAAAGTGGTGGCCACCCGCTCAAAATTTTGAAAAATAGTTTTCGAATCTTTTTCATTAAAAGGAGGGACTAAATTTATGTTTTTGCCCACATCTCTACTCCAACTCCTTGAGCTCTTGCTCGTGCAAATTTGAGCTTTTCATGTTGTAGCTCGTGCTGCCTCAGTTGCTTCCTTTCGTTTGCCTCAATCTCGAGTTGCATCTTCCTCAGCTGCAGCTTTAGCTCTAGCTCCCTCACCCTTGAAATAGCTTTCTGCTCTCTCTGCTGCAACTCACTGTCCTCTTCCTGGTCTCCCTCAGAAGATGCAGATGTCTGCTGATCGGGCAACTCAAGAGAGAGAGAGCTGAAACAAAGGGCTGGCCTGAATAGACTCAGTCCACTAGTCGCCACAGAAGTGTGTTAATCAGGTGATCCACGTAGAGGAATCAGCAACAGGATCAACAGGAAACACCAAAATAAAAAAGAATCCAACAATACGTAACAATATATATATATATATATAAATGTGTGTGTGTGTGTGAACATCAATCAACACTAATTAGCCTATAATAACACATTGGAATTTTATGATTCTTTGTAAATTTATTAAAAATGAAAAACTAAAATTGACGTAAATATCTAAACCCTTTAATCAGTACTTAGTTCCTAAGCCAGTCCTTCATTGTCTCGACTGAGTGATGGGGCCATTGTCCTGTTGGAAGGTGAACCTTCAGCCCAGTCTAAGGTCCTTGGCTCTGGCCCAGGTTTTCATTAAATTATTATTATTATTATTATCATTATTATTTCATTGTTTATCTCATTTACTTTGGTCTGTTCAACTTTCCCTCAACCCTGACCAGTCTCCCTTTCCCTGCCTCTGAAAAACACCCCTGACCTGATGTTGCTTCCACCATGCTTCACCGTTGGGATGGTGTTAGGATGGTGATGAGTGGTGACTGGTTTCCTCAAGACATGATGCTTAGAATTGAGGCTAAACAGTTCAGTCTTGGTCTCATCAGACCAATCTGGTTTCTCTCAGTCTCAGAGTGCATTGGCTGCTTTTGCACAGACTATCACTGAGGAGAGGCCTCGTGTGGTCACTAATATAAAGCTCAGATTAGTGGAGAGCTGCAGTGATGATGATGTTCTTCTGGAAGTTTATCCATCTCCACACAGGATCTCTGGAACTCAGAGTGACTATCAGGTTTTTGGTCTCCTCTCCTCTCCCTGATGTCTCAGTTAGTCCAGGTCCAGCTCTAGAGGAGTCCTGCTTGTTCCAGACTTCTTTATGTCACAATGATGGAGATCACTGTTCTTCTCAGGAACCTTCAATGCAGCAGAAACATAACCCTGTCTCTGAGCTCTGCAGCAGTTCCCTCCTCCTAACGGTTTCTGCTCTGATCTGCATTGTCAGCTGTGAGACCTGATATAGACAGGTGTGTGTCTTTCCACATCATGTCCAATCAGCTGAATTCACAACGGACGGACTCAAATCAAGGTGTAGAAACATCTCAGAGATGATCAAGAGAAATGGACAAAGTTGAGCTAAATTTCAAGTGTCGTACCAAAGTGTCTGAGTGTTTACTGTATGTCAATGAAATATTTCAGTTCTTCCTTATATAAAATTAGCAAAATTCTGCTTTTCATCATGTAGCGTCATACTTATATAGATATCTGAACTAAATCAGGAAAACCCAATTGTTAATGCTGGTGTGGATGCATGTAGAACACACTGCAATAATTCTTGCTTGCACTGTGCTTGGATCTTAGGGTTAAATACAATCTGTGCAGTTCGGCTGTATCCTCAAGAAAATTCGACCAGCAAGTTGAAACGTTGCCTAATTCCTACTATCTCAAACAGCCTAACAGAAAGCTACTGAAGACCCCCTCCACTCCAAAGGTAAAATAATCACAGCCCATATGCCAGTAATGCATTCTTGAATTAGGTTTTGAGGATATTTATTCTTAACATCATCAGTGTGAAGATCTGTGATCAGATTTCATTATCAAGACACAGATCACGTCTAATAGCTAGAGTAATGTTAGCATAACTAACCAAGTCAAAACGATATCTTTAATGTGGTTTCCATATATTGTGGTCCTGCCAAAGGCGTGTGATGATCTTCTATTTACCCATAACTACTTACTTCCAACTTACTCGCATATGCTTCATATTCCTGTTCCACGCTTCAGTGTATACCAGAAAACTGTTGACGGTTGTCTTGCCTTCGATATCCAGGCAGGTTTCAGCTTGTTTTTGTTCAAATGTCTTGTTTTTGTTCATGCAGTTTGAAATGAGACCCGATTGAAATCTCTGAGTATCACCCAATTTGAGAGTTTTGGGAGGTCTCCATGGAAACCTCTGTAGCTTCAGTGGCACCGCAGAGGCCCTGATAGCGTATGATGTCTCCTCATACCTCAGTGTGGATTTTTTTCGTCGTTGTGGAAGTGGCTCTTTGACTGATGTTGTTGTCCCCTTGGGAGTGATTTATGAGTTCAGCAGCTCCATTGGTGGCAGTGGTTCTCACAAAACAGACAGAGGAGCTAAAGCCAATATCCCCTTCACTCAGGAGCTCTCCCTGTGATAGATCAGGTAGATTTTGGTCACAGCACTTGCATATTGATATTGACATTGGCCCATGTGGTACACTTGACTATAACTGAATATTGCTGGGCAACACAAAGTAAATTTCATGTGACTTTTTTGGACGAGAAGGGTCTCCATCACGCTTCTGTTGTCAGACGGTTCTTTGTTGAAGAGGTTTACAGTCAAGCAGAGCCAGTGCAGAAATACTCTGAGCAACATGAGTTCCTCTCATGGCCACTACAAAAACTCACCTGCACAGGACTCCACTCAGAAACCTCCAGCTCCTCTCTCAGCACAATCACACACTCTTCAGAAAATGTAGTGACAATCACCATTAATGGGATTTTATGTGCAGTAAAGTAAATTGCACACAGACACACACTTGTATGCTCTCGCTCTCTCACACTGATGTACTGACACACACACATACACACACACACACACACACACACACACACACAAACAGAGACACATAGTGACACTCACAGTTTGAAGTTTGGTGTCAGACCTGCCATTGACCCAGAAGATTGAAGTGAAACACTCTGACAGAGGCAGCGTGTGTCTGTGTGTGTGCATATATGTGCATCTTTGTATGTGCTTGTGTGTGTGTGTGTGTGTGTGTGTGTGTGTGTTTGTGTGTGTGTGTAGTTGTGTGTGGTGGTGGATTGGTCCCAAAAGAGCATTTGAGGGCAGGGGAGGCCAAACAAGATCTCACCCTCCTCCATGTCCTCTCCACGACACACACCCACACACACACACACACACACACGCAAATGCGCTGTTTTTATTTTTTTAGACATGCACACACATTTATGTGAGCAAGCATGCACCTTACATGTGTTGTTCAAAGCCTTGAACACACACAAACACACACACACACACACACACACACACACACACACA
>NW_019525549.1:734144-792367 GCF_002814215.2 Seriola lalandi dorsalis | reverse complement strand
ACACACACACACACACACACACACACACAAACAGAGACACATAGTGACACTCACAGTTTGAAGTTTGGTGTCAGACCTGCCATTGACCCAGAAGATTGAAGTGAAACACTCTGACAGAGGCAGCGTGTGTCTGTGTGTGTGCATATATGTGCATCTTTGTATGTGCTTGTGTGTGTGTGTGTGTGTGTGTGTGTGTGTGTGTCCATGTCCTCTCCACGACACACACACACACGCAAATGCGCTGTTTTTATTTTTTTAGACATGCACACACATTTATGTGAGCAAGCATGCACCTTACATGTGTTGTTCAAAGCCTTGAACACACACAAACACACACACACACACACACACACACACACACACACAATAAGAGCGAGAGAGAGAGAGGTGACATCTGGAGTGTTTCTGCCTCACTGCTATTGTTGCTCTCCTGGTTGGACTGACAGCTCTCTCTCTCTCTCTCTCTCTCTCTCTCTCTCTGTCCCTCTGTCTCTCTCTCTTTCATTTCCCTTTTTTAAAATAAAAGCCCTGTGTTCAGCCACTGATGCGTGTCCCAGTGTATTATAATGCCCTAGAAAAGTGATCTCTTTAATTTATGTATGTGTGTCTGCCATTAGCTTCAAACTGATTAAGGAGCTGTGAAAAGTTGTTGATGTGCCATTCGACTGTATTTGTGTCACCTTCAATTACATACTTAGACCACTGAACCGTGTGTGTTTCTGTGCACGTTTGTGCACATACACGAGGAAACACAAATACTTAAGCTGTCTTAATACACGAGAATAACATCGCTTGCCATTTCACTACTAAAGCCTCGCTCAGAACCAATCAGACAGATTTATTCTTAAAATGAATTAGCATTATCTCACATTCGGCAGGTGTTTAGCATCATCTATAGGTTGCAGAGTTGTGTACTCTCCTGTCAGGATTTGACCAACCACAGCATAACAGCAACTATACTACAAGCTGTCTGTTTAAAAGTTTATGTGGAATTAACAAACGTTACCTCGACATGATTTCGCAATCATTTTCCAGGCAGTGATGAAGTCTGGTCGTGGTAAACACAGCAAACATTTCAAACTAAGGAACCTTTCTTTATTTGTAAACCTTCAAACACAGACCTCAGATCAGATCATGGTCTCTGGTGAAGAATCTTCTGCCTCATCTTTATCTAACGTCGCCATCGTTATGACACTGACAGGTTCAAACATGACTGATGGTGGAGGAGTTGGCTGTGTTGTTCTCCTGTGCTGAACACAGTGTATGGTCTATCACATTTTCAAAATAAAGGAAATCTCATCCCACTTACTAAAAGCTCTGCTTCAAAGTAAGAGTACCTCATAGAAATGTAGTGGAATCAAAAGTACCTCTGCCCTGTCCAACTAAAGTCAGTTCACATTCACTCCAATTGAAGGTGGCTCCAGGCTTCATCTACACTAATACGTTTGAGTTTAAAAACGCATCACTTTTGCCATGTTTATGCCTGGCGTCCACACCACTCTGGCGTTTTCAAGCCCCTAAAACAGAGACTTTTGGAAATGCTGCTGGACCTGTTCTAGTTTGATATCTCCAGGACCTGATTGGGTCTTATTAGTCATGATTACCAGAAAGTGGTGAATGCAGTATGGATAACAACCAAAAGTAATGCCACCACTTTCTTTAGTCACTGGAACACAATCATATTGCTGAATATGAAGGCTCAAAAACAAAAGAAAAAACAAAGAGAGAGAGCAGCCAAAGTAATCGTACATTACTTGTAATTGAGGGACTGAGAATCTGAAGATTTTCATGGTGCAGAAGCCAAAGAAGCAAAACATATATAAACATTAGAAAGATCCAAACTCCAAAGCTTAAATAAAGAGGGTGTCAGGCCTGGACTATAAAGAGGACTCAGATGCAGAGTGACAATTAGGCTGACTTTATTTAAATATTCCAACCCCGGGAGAGAGTGACAAATAAAACCAGCTATGAAAATTACGCTATCTTGACAAGACCAAACATATCAGGGAAAAAATCTAATAAACAAAAACCCACTCCAAATGGAGGGACAAAACTGCTGAAACAAAAAGGAATATACCAACAGAAATTCACTCCACAGGGAGGCTACAAAAACTGCTATAAACTTGACAAACAGAAAACTCTATACTATGAAAATACAAACAAGAAATCACTCGCATGGAGGTGAAGAATAAATACGAAATGGCAGAGACAAGACATGACACAAGACAAAGGGAAACGCAGACTATAAGAACTGTGTGGCTGGGGTGCACGACTGGAATCGAGACACTCTGGCACAAGACAAAGGGAAACGCAGACAATAAGACACATGAGGGCAATGGGAAACAGGTGGACACAATCAGGAATCAGGGAAGACACTCCGACAAGTGACACATGACGAAGGGCAAGTGACCTGAAATAAGAGGAGAGTTACTTTTCAAAATAAAACAGGAAATGACAAGACATGGAGACAGGACAAAACCCCAACTTGACCTCACCGCGTGACAGAGGGACATTTGTTTGGAATTCAGTTGGACAGTTAAAGTGCTTATACAACTATAACCTGAACCTTTCTGCGTCTTCTCTCTGCACAGATTCCTCTGAGCTTCAGTACCAAATGTAATATTACTTCTTAAAATCTTCAAATTCACTCCAATTAGAAAATGAGCTGTGTCATGAAATTAGAATAAAATTTCATGGGGCATTAAAACAATAGACTGTTCGTTTGTTTTTACTTTCATGTATATTTTATTTTCAACTTGTGACTGACTGTGTGGAAGGAAAATGAAAGTAAAATAATGAATTATGGTTGATACCTACCAGCACAGGGGAGGCTTCTGCATGTTTAAAAAGGCACTTTTTTCATCCATGAATCTCTTTTTATTAATAACAGATAATAGTTTGAGAGAAATGTTTTTTTTTTCTTTCAGTGGCCTTGAGGGCCTATTGGCCTCATTTTGCTTTGTTATAGGGTGCGAAAAAACCACTCAAAGAAGTAAAACTACTTTTAAAACTTAAAATTAGCCCACTCGACTGACAAAATTGTTGAACACATTTTTAAGAAACAAAAGACTGTTAGACTGAATGTCATCCTGAGCAACTTATTAAAATGTGCATTTTGTTTGTGGAAATCCAGTCTCACTGTCCTGGTGCTGCCTCCCTGAATTTATCAGCAACTGCACCAATGCTATTTCTAATCCTCAGCCAGAATAAGTCCTGACCAATCACTGAGGCGGGGATCCTTTAGATCCTGCAGACACATAGCTGCATGTAAACACAGGCTAATGATGCCTGCTCGCTGCAGCAGCTTCCTTCAGAGGGATGTGAACCACACTGATTCAAAATTTAAAAAGCACAAAACAACTGAAAGAGTAAAACTTTTGTTGCAGGTTGTATCACATTCCAAGTAGACAATAAGCTAATTAGAGGCTCACATATATAATCAGCAAATAGTATTAAAACATTGTTAGTTTGATGCGACACTTAAGATTTTCATCATAGATACCAAGCAGTTAATGCACATGGTGTTCTCTTCTTGTAAGCTGTGACTGCAATGATTATTATGCTGGTAACACACTTAAGATACCTTGTAATGCCATTTAATCTTACTTAATGCCAATAATATATATATATATATATTTTTTTTTTTTAAATACTGCAACAAATGACAGTAAGGAATTCAGAATGGTGCACAAAATAAATCTATTTTCACTGTGATGGCTTCATTTTTCTTCAGCCATGATGCTTTGATGTTCTGCACTTACGGATATATAGATTTTTCTTTACCTGGTAAAAACATCTTGAAAGTCCTGAAGACATCACCCAGAGCACAGTTTCAAGGCTTGAAGCAGCCATCTGTATTCATTGCAGGTGTCCCTGTTAAGATTGTGCCTTCTGTTGCCTCTTATGATTCAGATTATGCACCATAACCCAGTTCTTGGAGGCCATCTTTGAGTTAGCACCCAGTTTGACATCATTCGGTGGAGTTTGGTAGAAACTTCTCAAGCAGAGATCTGTTTTTGTCTTGCTTTACAGATTCCTGTCATCAGAGTCAGAGCGCTGTTCCCCATTGTGATGAAATAGAGCCAGAGGACTTGTGTGATTGGACAACTCCACTGGAATTCACAGAAGGACAGAGGTAGGCTGTGCACGCTCAGACACAAACATACGCACATGTTAACATGGTGGTTGACAACAACTGCAGTTTGAAATGAAAAGCAGAGCTGACCATTAAAAACAGTGGGTCTCAAGTATTGAAGAGAGGTTCTCTATGTAAAACATCGACTTTTGTGAACATTTCCTTTTCCTGCTTCATAGATAGATAGATAGATAGATAGATAGATAGGTAATTTACAGTCACATATTTAACACGCCAATATTTAACATCTGAACAAGTTTGCTCTATGGCTCATTATTTGAAAAGGTGGGAACAAGACTAAAAAAACAACCTTTCAGCTCAGAAAAAAGTTTTCTGGAAAATCGCTTGGTTTTTGTTTTTCTTATTTTGAATCAGTTCAAAGACAGGGGTCCTTGAACCCATTTCCCCAAATACTATTGAAGACTAACAGCATTGCTACAACGGGTACAACTGGGAAAGAAATGTGCCGTCCGACAATCAGACAGGTTGTTAATGAGCTAACAGTGGTATCACATTATCTAAAACACTTTTTTGAGGTAAAACCAGATATGAGTGAGACCAAAATATCAGTAACAGTCCCTCACTGCAACAGACAAACGTGTACATCAGGGGTCTTAAACCTTTTTTCCTCTGAGAGATACTTTGACAATCAAAAAAGTTTGATTAGATTTAGATTTAGTTTAATTTGGAGTAGGTTTACTGAGTCGTGTTGCTTAGCGTTTGAAGTATGCATCCATGGTTTGTACTATATTCTGAGAAGCTTTGGGTAAGCTACTCTAAAAGACGGGGTGAGCTACTGGTAGATCATGAGTCACATGTAGGAGACCCCTGGTGGACATCTGTAAATAAAGATGGACTTAACCTCTGTGACATCACCCACAGGTTTCTGACAATTGAATTTGGAGCTAATAATGAGCTGCTCTGCCGTCCCCATCTTACCATTGTCTGACTCCACCCCTAACTCCCCGCTATTCCAAAAATGGGCAAAGAGGTGGGGCGTGTGTGGAGCAGAAATGTTGGTGAATGTTGGTTTGTGGAAAGCGTGCGCTCACCAACCAATTACTTAAAGCAGCACACCTTAACTCAACATAACTTTAAGCCTAATAAAATTAAATCAGGTGAGTTATATAATAATTCACCCTCCGTACAGTTGTATGAAGGAGGAAATTACGTCTAGAGACCAAAACTGTTTTTGTACCCAGCAGTAAACATGTTTATTTCTGCTGTAAAGTTGGACATTTTAACATGGGGGAGTCTATGGGGAGTGACTCAATGTTGGAGCCAGACTCTAGTTATTAGAGGAACTGGAGCTTTTGGTTCTTCAGTGTTGGCTTCATTTGATGCTTAGTGTACATGTACAGAGAGTACAGTAGGTCATAGAACAACCAGGAAGTCGGCCTTTACACTATGATGTGTGATTTAGGTGATAATAAAGGTAATAAAGGTCTTGGCAACAGTTTAGGATTCATCAAAATGACAGTCAACATTTCAGTAATTTGACTTAATACTTCTGTGAAGTGAGCCTAACATAGACCAAAGCTGAAAGCCTGTACTGTATATACAGAGGGTCAGCCTTCCGTACATACATGTTCAGTTCAGTCATTTAGCTGTAAATGCAGAACATGGTTTATCTCATGTTCTTCTTTGATGCTGTAAAACTTCAACTTTTATCCATACACAGCATATTGAACATCAACCTGTACACTTTGATTACTAATTCCAGTCATAAAAACCAGATCATTTTGTTAGATACATGAATACTTTTAGTGATATTAATAATATATGATGTGAACACATCTTAATTAACTATGAAATCCTGATCATCTCCTCCGTCTCTGCTAATCTTTCATTTACAGACTCCCCTCTTTTCTGTATATCTCTCCTGCTCATTTAGATTCCTTCCTGTCTGTGAATACCCTTATTGTATTTATTCTCTCCTTTTGCCACTGCCGAACAGGAAACCTGCTGAGAAACAGTCTCTCAATCTGATCCAGCCCTTTGAAAACTGACCTTTTTTTTATGTTTGTTATATCTGAGCGCACTGCTGTGCTTTTAACTCAAACTTTATAACTAACATGTAAGTAAAGTAAAAGATGTTCCATCAAACAGTTGTGTAACCTTTTTTTTCAAGTCGTTACATCACACATTATAGTTAAGAAGTGAACAGAACAGAGGGGTAAGGCCTTGTAAGGTCACACTGTTCATCGGCTGAATGGAAGGGGTGGGCCGATTGTGCTTGCCAGACTCAGGTCTTTTCAAGCTTGCTTTCTCACTCTACATAACTCTTTCTCTCCCTCAAAGCACTTCACATGAGAAGCAAATGCGGCGCCTTTCAGAACCATCATTAAAAAATCATTATCATCTCTCATCTCTCCGTGACCTTTCACTCAGTAAGCTGGGCATTCATTTGGTATCAAAAAGTTCACAGCTATCTATCAGTCAGCCCATTGGACCATCTATCTGCATGTACTTTTTTTTTTTTTTTTAAAACAGAAAGCCTTCCAGAAAATATATTCTTTATGGCACCATCTGGTTCTACCAACAAGCCTCTGATACAACCCATATAGGAGTGTCTCCTATGACGGCAGGTATATCGAACCATGGTTGTCATAGTTACAGTAATAAACATGTGGACTGTGCAGAAAGTAGCGTGCCTACCTTCGCGGCCATGGTTACTATAATAGTGGCCATGGCTTGGTTAGGTTAAGGAAAAGATGGTGATTTGGATTAAAATAAGTACTTCCTCAACATTACAAGATCTCTGTTGTCATGGTTACAAAATAAACTAATGGTTTCACACTGGAATGGAACACCGCTCTCCTGTGTCATATTCATCCATCCACCACAACCTCCTCCTGACGTGGACTTTGTCTCTCTTGATACTACATCATCCGCACTTTTCCCTTTGCTCCTGTCATAATTAATATGACCACAAGATGTCGCCTAGCAACAAAACCTAACTATGGGTCATAATAACCTGCTGCACAGATGACCGATGGGCTCGTTTTCTTTTACAGAAGGACAGTCTCGGTTCTACAGTTTATATGATTCTTAGTTTGTCAGCTTTCAATTTCATTTCATTTCATGTATGAAATGTTGATTTGCAACATTTCATATTGTGATTCATCTTTTTGGCCATTTTTAGCTAAAAATGCCAGACAGTCCAACAGGTAGAGGGAAATATTTTGACATCTATCAGATACGCTATGCAACAAAACTGAGTTCAACCCTGTTGAATATGAAAAAAATGTTAAATAACTGAAAAATACAAATACAAAAATACAAACAAATTATCTTGAAGTTGAAGTGTGGGGTATTTGATATTAGATAGACTACATGTGCTTTTATTATGTCTTCTCAGTCCCATTCTGTCTCCATTCATTTCTCAGTCTTTCCTATCATGTTGTCATCTGGCTGCCATGTTCTTTAACATCATCCATCAGCCACTGCTGGGCAATTAGTGCAACTATTAACCTATACAATGAGTATTGATTGATCTCTTGCCACTCACCCTGAAAAGCTCATATTTCTTGTCATGCCACTCCGTCGCTCATTCTGTTCTAATCAAAATGATTAATCAAGTATAGTGGATAATTAACCTATTCAGATTATATTGATTGATTCATTTAGGAGTGTCTCAATTTTTGGCATGTTTGGGTGACTGAAGGCTGTTTCTTTTTCCACTGTGGTGCACTGTTCCTTTCTTATTTAGTCATGTTATTAATACATACATCATCAGGCCTGATTGCTGAGTGTCGTACTAATTTCCCAATAAATCAGGCCAGTATTGGCCTTTTATTAAATAGTAATGTAAGGTCACAATGAATATTAAATAATATGATGGATGCAGTTTTATTGTTTTATTGAGGCATTATTTTATCATCATGGTTTGTTTTATGGAAAAACACGAGACTCACCAGTCATACAGCAACTTTCAGTTTTGTTTGGCAACTGATGAATAACTGTATTAGAAACAAGACATCATTAAAGGGGCTATTTGTAAGTTTACTATTGCTACAATAGCGTTAGCATTAATGGTTGTTTACTTACCAGTCTTGCCAAGAGCTTCAACCATCATTGCATTTACAGTACAAGAGATAATAATACATCCGGACACTACAGTGACTTGGTATTGGAAAGTGACATGATAATCTGTCCTTTTTGGCCTGTTTGAATGTTGTCCTTTTCTTCTCTGTGTCAAAATATGGAAAACATACAGTTCTCCACACATAGTCTGATAATCAGAGCTCTGACGATTCTAGTTTTGGATATTGTTTAAAAGCCTGAATTGCTTATCTCACACTTTTTTGCTTTTTTTTTTCATGACAGTTTGCCATATATGAATCACTTCCTGGAAGCCATACCTTTTTATGAACACTTCTATTGCTGTGTTATTATCTTTCTGTCTGTAGATGCACTGTAGGGTTGTTTCCCTTCATTAACTGTAGAAAGTACAATTCACCTTATCAATGCTTATGTTGGACAACTTAAAGAACACAGGAGCCGCTCATTAATAGCTCATGATTATTTGGTATATTTTGTTGTCAACAAAAAAGTTCACCCTCTCGGGGGCCCCTAACTGAAATATGACAATTGAATCCAGTGTTCCCAGCATTCCCATTAACATACTGTATCCTACAGTAATGCTTTTTTAAACACTGCATTCGGCTGCTTCTGGCTGAGACTTGGCCTACTTCTCTCTCAGCTCAGTGGCTGTGGATACTTAAGGAAAGGGTGAACTAGAAAAAAAAAAATCTAAACACACAGATACATACATCATATTATATACTGAGATTCCAATATTTGTTTTTTTTTGCACAGTGTTTCTATTAACATTTTAATCTCTTCAGCAAAAATTGGCTGGTTTCATGCAGGGAAATTAAATGGTTAGGCCTGAATAAAATCACCTCTTTTCCATTTAAAATTTTCTAACTAATAGTTTCATGGATTACGTCTGGAAAGTTCCCACACAAATAAGATCCAATACCCGTTCCAAAAATGATCTTGAGCCCAAGGATGACGGTGTTTATTTACTAAAATCAGTAAATACACAAACCCAAAAAGAAAAAAAAAAAAAGAATTAGTAAGACTCCCTGGGGAAGAACACAATATAAAGCACTGATCCCAGTCTCACTGGAGCCTCTCTTTCTAAAAATGCTTCTACTGTAAGACTCGCAGGGTAAAGAGTGTGGCCCAGATGGCTGATATTTATGTTCATGTACGATAAATGGAATGATGAATGCCACTTTTATCTGCTGTCTTGGCATGTGTTTTCCAACAAGATGATGAATGGTTGGCATTAGACGGCTTTCTTAAAAGGCCTCTCTAGGAGAATCCATTGGCTCCGATAGTGAAATCATCACTCTGAAAAAAAGGAGTCCTGCAGAGAGCGGGAGGGTAATGGTCTTTTATTCAACCGTTGCTGTTTGAAGGGGCTTTCCTCATCATATTCACTCTTCAAATAAATGTTGCTTTGTGGCTTTATGGTGTAATAAATGACAACCCCTGTATCTCCACAAACAATATATGATGAACAAACACTTTAAAGCTCTGACTCCCTCAGTCGGGGGTACTGTATACCTCCCCTGAGTAATTGCAATTTAGAAATAAATTGTGCATAACCTTCTCTTAGACAGAGCTGGAAATATATGTTCCTCCAGAATGAATTCACCCATATCTGTTTTACGAGTCAATGACCACTCAGTCACCATCCAATACTGAATCTCCATATATGAAATATATGTACATATAAAAACATATGATGGAACATTATATATAAAACCTATTAGAAATTGGAACAATTTGATATAATGACATATATGTCAATTGATAGAAATATGTATGTTTACATATGTATGCTTATACTGTAGAGACGTGATAATAATGTATCCCCTTCCCCTTCTTCCTATGATTATTTGATCATATTTATGTAAATAAATTTGTCATGAATTTATTACAGTTTAAAGGATAAAGCTTTTCTGTTTCTTGTTTTTTTTTCTCCACTAAATCCCATGAAAAGATCATCACCAGCAACGTGTTGGTTCATCAATCAGTAGTTGCTCTGAAGCACTGACTCACGCCCCATTTGTTCCTATTGATGTTGGAAATCTTTAAAAAGTTGTTCATAATTACATACATTTCAATAATTTACTAAAACATTTTCCTGGGGAGTGTTTTCAACTGTGGATTTACACATTTGGTTGCTGGCAGCAGGACAGTGTATGTGGGACTGAGTCAAAACAAACTACAGTGTGTGTGTGCTGATGTTAATGAAAGAACATGTCACCCAGTGCATCAGTGTGTGTCACTGATGTGTTTTTTAACAGCTTTTGGGCAACAGTCAAGCTCTTTGGCACAGAGGAGGAAGATAAATCAGCCTTTTACACAGACGTTACTCGTTAGTCAGACACATTCATCACTGGTCTTAATTTTTTCATGGGATCTGACAACATCAAGAAAAATATTGAATTTTGCAAGCCTCATCCTTTAAAAGCAATCATGAATTCCAGAATTCATACAATATCAATATCTTCACAACCATTAACTCAAGTTGTACACATTATAAAATCCCCCCAAAATCTCATTCAATTTTTTTTTTATTTCTGTAAAAAGAGCTGCTTTTTTTTGGACTTCTGGAACTTTGTGATGTCACAACAAAGCAGTCGCCAAACCCCACCCAATCCAACCTTGCAGGATTTGGTTTCTCTGAGTGTTTACCTGAAATCTGCTTTAGTTTTATTAGATCACAATATGGCCAAGTGCAATGTCCAAATCGGAGAAGCTGCAATGTTTTTGGTACAAGACCAACAAAAATCACATCATCATCATTTTTATTTGATCATTCAAAAAAACCAATCAGAAGACTCAGAGCCTCCTGTCTTCTGATTGGCTCACCGACCTGTTGTTACTAAAGCTCCAGAGAGAAGCCTGAGAGAGGAGATGTAAAACTACATTGAGATGGTTTTTGGTTCTTAAAACCATAAATATATCTTCTTATGGATCAACACTTCAAATAAAAAACAGGAGAAGAGATAAAATGGAGCTTTAAAGTTAGATGAAATTATTTAGGTTTTTCTTAGGGTTTTAGTTCAGCGTTTAAGTTTCTATGAGGAACTCTCAGTGGAGAGTTTCAGTGAGCTGTGAATTCCACACCGACAACAGTGAAATCTGAAGAAACCAGACACAATACAAACACATTAATGTCAGCTTCAGATAAACAACAACGTCTGACAAGGAAAAGAAAAAAAAAAGTCAAAGGCAGCTCAGGTGAATCTTAGTCAAACACCGATCGTAAAAGTGCACAGAAAAGTTGTTGCCTGTGGTGCATCTTTTCCTCTTCGGCGTCTCCCGTGCTCAGGTCAATTTATACGAAAAGGAGTTTTACGCGCTAGTCAGAAGTTACTCTCATCGGCGCCTCTCTGTCGTGCTCCACCAAACCATGCACTTACCAAAAGCCCACTGGTAAAGAGGCATTCAGCCCCATATCTCCCCAACTTCCCCCCTTAATTAGGTGATCAATTATTAACACACCAATAAACTTCCTGAATAAGTAATGGCGTTAAGGCTTATCTGGGGTTTCAAGCCCACTGCCCAGACATTTGGTCAAATATTTGTTGTTGGTGTCTGTCGAGAAAACTGTCTTGTTTATTGGCTGAAACATTGAGGTAATTTTAATTTTGATCTTGTCATTTACTTTAGCTGAGGGAACAATGTTATTAAATTAGATTTACGGCTGGTTTGTCGCCAACAAACTGACAGAAAAACAAGAAAAGACACGTTTAAAGGCTGGAAGTTTGGAATTGGTGAGTGATCCTGTTTTCTCTCTGGCCTTTGAGCTTTTTCAGTTGATTTCCTGCAGAACCTTTAATGTCTTTTTATTAAAATTCCAGGTATTAAGAATGTTCAGGACTGCTAGCTTTATTAGTTGAGAACAGGATGCACTGTTTGAGGATAAGCTGAAAGACTTGGTGATGGTCACTATGACAAATAGAGACCATGAGAAGTCCTTGCTGCATCACTAACAACAGTAAGGCCCAGACCGTAACCTCCGGTCGAAAGGAGACTCTCGTCATTGAAAGCTAAAGTACGCTGTTGAGGTTTTCAATTTCTCTCTGAGTTGATGGACAAAACTGAATGGGCTTCAGCAGACTTAAATGGTAATTTTTAATGTACCGTATCTTGTAACAAGAAACTGGTATCTTCGGTCTGTGTGGAAGATTACTGTGAGTTTTCGATAGGGGTAATAGTTCCTGTTTGCCCTTGCACTACTGAGCACTGCAGATCTATTATTATAAATCTGCGTAGGTCTGTACGTGTGCATCTCTGTCTCTAATTAAGTGAGATATCTCTGCACAAAGGAATCGGATGTTAGTCGTGTTAATACAGACGTTTTCTACATACAGTTAGTAATTATAGTTTTGGGTGAATTTATTTTGAAAGGGTTCTCCAGATTGAATTGTTAAAGGACCATAAACTGTAAACACTTGAAAACATTGAAATACTGTTAGAAATGTCTCAGTTTTTGTCACTGTTATTGCAGGAAGTTGTTTGGTTATATGAATTTTCTGTTGTGAGGCAAAAACAGCTGTATACCTCCCCTGTCTCCTCCCATCAGCTCAAAACTAAAATATCCTGAAATGAAAATGGCAATAGATGAAGAACTGTATGTGCATAAACAAGGTGCTGACAGAACAGTACAGAAGTCTGAGTGTGTTGAAACCAGTCAGGGCATTTTTATTCATTTAAAACTAAATGAAAGCTGGAAGTATGAGAACTGTATTGTGTTCATACAGCACAAAAAGATACAATATAAAAAGGAAAATATAAAAATGTTAGTATCTTACCAAAACGTTTGATGTGAGAGGATGAGTTTAACTTAACAGTCAATATTTATATACAAACATTATCCAATAAATAATTGTAAAATGATACATTATTATGTTGAGTGCCAATGTGATCTGAACTTAACCAGGAACCTCCAGGTTACAAAGGAACTTTTGTTTTAGAGTAAATCTTAGAGAATAAAATATTTCATAAGCTACAAGAAAGAAGAAAGAAAAGTTGATCGCAAAGAGACAATATTACAATTATATTATTATAAGGTAAGTATCGAATCAAAATCACTTTTGAGAACTATGGCCAAGATGGCAAAGGCCTTAAAGGACCTTATTCTTCAATAATCATTTTATTTTCTAAAAGCTGGTAAAATGGAGCATTTCTTTGCAAATTCATTCATTCATTGCAAAACATAAACAATACTGTAATAGTTTTTAACCAATTTTCTGTGTGAATCACATGCGATGAGTGGATGGAAGCTGCAGTCTAACTTTTTATTACAGTCTATATTTACTGTATTTCCTTTTTAACATATCACAAACCATCATGGAACTACAAGCTGGTGTTTATGCAAAGACAGAGGTAAAGATTGAATTCTAAATAGGAACGGTAAAAATAAATAAATACGTAAAAGCACAGGTACTTTTGTTTGTTTCTTCCTCTGAAAATACAATTTTACCCGATTCTCATCAGTGTTAACTTTCTGTTCTGCACAGAAACCGTGAGATTTGAGTTTGTTGTGTCACCGGTGGGCGTGCGGCAGGCTGCCCCCCCTCTCCTCCACACTCGGCCAAAAAAAACTGCCTCATTTGCAAGAAGAGGAGGGAAAACCCTTATCACATAATAAATAACCATCATTTTCTTCAGAAAGGAAATAAATTAGTCCGATCGCACTGCGTGAAAAACAACTTTCTTACAGTGCGAAGGCTTTGAAGCCAAACTGTAGAAATGTGAGACTTTGTTTTCATCTCCGCGCCCTTTCTCTTTTTCTTTTCTTACCACTCTCTTTTCCTCAGTCTCTGTATGCTGTTTCAAGGTCCATAAAAAAAAAACAAAAAAAACTAAAATGGCCTCTAGGGCACTAACCTATCCCGTACATTAACTACCACGCTGCCTTTTGGGTATCTTTGAATATTCATAGTGTGCTAAAATTTGGACAAAAAAAGAAACAACAGCATTGACTGCTTGGTCAAAAGCTTAAAACAACCTACTGTGTCCCACCACCAGCGGTCCGACCAAACTCAGCCTCACCTTAACCAACCCTTACCCCTCCCGAAACTTGCCCCAGCAGTCTGAAGCATAGAGGTGGCAGGGCAGGAAACACCCACGTTGTGTGTTTGGGAGACACTGACGGGTGACCTATTTTGTCGAGGAGTTATGAGAATTTGCTCGACAAGGTGCTTCAGAGGAGCGAGTGAATGTGGCTCGGGTGTGATTTGTACAACGGCAGCCTGTGAGGAGAATCTCTTTCACTTTGCGTTTGTCGTCAGGTCGACTTGTTCATTTGAGAGAGCGGCTCCATCTGCCTCAGCCATCACGGCTCTTTCATCTGGCTCACGCTGAGCCCTAATAACTTCCTTTTGTTCATTTCCTATTTTTCTCTCAAGATGTCTCCTCTCTCTGTTCACACTTTTCCCGCTCTTTCCTTTCTGCAACCTTTTCTTTCCCTTTCTCCACTTCTCTCCTCTCTGATTCTTCTGTCTTTATTTTCAGTGTTTTGTTTCTTATTTCTTTCTCTTTCTCTCCCTGTTGTTTCCTTTGTCTTCATCAAAGAGCCTCTTGCTGTAAGCCGGTGTTGTAACTCATATCTACAGCATTCTGACTGTATTTCAATGTAATGGTATTGTAAGCGTTTGCAGTACAGTTTCTACCCCATTATAATAGTAGTTCACAGTCATTTCTTTTATAAAAAAGAAAATCATGAAGACAGACACAATTATTACAAAATTGATAAAAATATATTTATTCAAAAAATACAAATGTAATATAAAAAACATTGTCATATTATACAAAAATGAAAAAAAAGACATTTCATACAATAATTAAACAATACATTGAAAATAATAAAAATGTATATGAATGAGAACAAAACTAATTTAATGATTTCTATTTGAAGAGCATTTATCATCAGATTTGTATTACTGTTAATAATATATACATATACAAATGTTAATATAAATTGCTGTTATAAAATAAATAAAGTTAGTACGATATTACTATAGAGCACATGTACTATACACAGCACCAGTAGTTGTCAGATACATTTTGATGTGACACTAATTATTGTGTTGACTCTGCATTCCAGCATATAGTATCTCACCAGTAAGATGTACAGTGTTAGGAGCATGGATGCAGGAACTTTATCTTCAATTGTTGATTCAGTCAATTCAATCAAAACTCAATACTCTGGATTACAATGACAACAAAATGCTAAATACTGCAATCAAAGAAATATGTTTTTGTAGTTTCTCAACTCAAATTGTCATTTTTTTTTAATAACAAATAGAAAAAGTCCATAAGATCCTCGAGGCACATGTATAGAAATGATCCAAGACTCTGGTGTACCTTCCACTGTACATCATAAACACAAGAATTTTCATTAACATAAAGATTAATAAACCGCTACCTGAAACTCAGACCCAGGTGCTCTTTTAAAACGAACCGCAGAGATGAGAATTAAGTCCCACATCTCTACATTTTGGTTCCACAGCCTGCTGACCAAACACTTTGTGGCAGAGAGGAATACACAATTCCCTGAAACACACAAATATAAATGGATGTCAGCATCGATGCTGCTCCCTGATTGCTCCCTGTGGCACGATGATTGTAATGATATCCTGTAGTGTGTGTGATGCGGCATTAAACCGTGAGCATGTTTAAGATTAGAGAAAACAACATATGTGAAGTTTCTCCCTTTGATGCGACCTGATTTCAAAACGAGTGAGGATGTTTTAGAGGTAACCGCTGAAGGACTTTACAAGTTGTGTAAGATTAAATTCTGTTGCTCAAATTGCACACTGGATTTTTGTGGGGTGGAGAGTTCCCATATGGCTATATAATATGTGTACATATATGAAGTATATGTGTTTATGAAGTAAAAACATATATGTAAAAAACTACATATCAAACCTGTAAGAGACTGTAACAGTTTCAGATATTGATACACAGTATATGCCTGGCAAATGCTAATATGTTTATGTATGTGTGCTTACATTGTAGTGTATATATGTATTATTTACATATATATATATGCATCCTAAAGCCTATCAATATATGGTGATATTATTCATATAAATACTATATAAATACAAAATACAGAATGGTAAGAATTAATAAGAAAAATATATATAAACTACTTTATAACTTTGTATATCAAAAGTTATAAAGCAAGTTGTTTAAATAAACTTGCATTTATAAACTGAATATATATTATGCAACATTTATATCATATAAAAGTTCATCTTGCAGTTGCATATTTTTGATATACAGATTTTACTATGGGTATTTCATATATATAATAAACTTAGATCTTTATATATCCAGAGGATGTACATATGTAATAATAATATATCTCCCTAAAGGCAACTATATGGCAACATCACTGTTAATATAAGGACATATATGTCATATATACATTTCCATATGGGTTGGCTGGACAGCTTCAGGAGAGGAGGGAGGGAGGGGGGAAGAGGGAAAAAGCTGACCGCTGTCTCTAAACCCAAATATTACAATGAAAAATTAAAAGCTCACCATATCCGGGGGTTTCTGGGATAATCATCCTTAATGCAGGACAGAAATGATGAGCGAGGCCGCTGAACCGAGAGCTCTGCCAGGGGCTGCACTCTTCAATTGGCTATATTAGAAATCCGACGCTCGATCCACACACTGTAATTACATGTCGGCTCACAAAACAGCACATGAGAGCTGCTCATGAATCATGGGACATAAACAACCCAGCACATGTCCAGATCAGTCATCTTACACACATTATTGACAGCAACTGACCAGGCAGAGCTGCACACAGATTCATCACTGACACATTTGGATTTTTAAATTTTTTTTTGTTATTCATGTAAAACCAGTCAGTAAGCGTCCTCTGCCTCAGTGTTTAAACAATGATAAAAAATAAAAAGCAGTAAGCAGGTTGGCAGAGTTGCAGACCACTAGGCTGATCAACACAACACAGCACTATCCACCTCTCTCCCTCTTGCTCTCTCTCCCGCTTGCTCTCTCTCTCTCTTTCTCTTTCTCTCTCTCCCTCCTTCTCTTTCATTATCTTTCTGATTTTTTTTTATTTTTTTCCACATTGAGCCACCGGCCTAATTTGTGTAGCGGCCCCCCCAGGAAAAGTCGCAGCTCTTCGGATGGGCCGCTCCACCACTAGGACCCAGTGACACATTTTTATGTCGTGCACACAAAATCAGCCCTGACATGAAATACACAACCAGGATCGGTAAATCTCTCCCTGGCTGTCCTCCCCCAAAAAAAAAAGTATGGAGAAGGCTGGAGGCCGTGCGGTACACTAATAAGCATCAGGTCATCTAGACTGTGTTGTAACGCATCCAAACTCTCATTTACATAACTGTGTGTTTTTGTTGTTGTTGTCAGACTACTGAACAAGGAAGAAATAATTGGAGCTCAAACGTCATAATGTCATTCCCGAGCTTCCACACAGCCATTAAACCTCTGTTCCGTCCTCCTCTGTGGTCACCTGTACTGTGCTGTGATGCAGCCAGACTCACCACGGAGGTGTTATTATTTACAAGTGTTTCTGTTTTGGGCGTCAGACATAAAAAAACGGATTTGGTTTCAGTATAATACGGAGTTACGGGTGAAATCTATAGACCATTTTATGACAAGTCGATATAAATGCAGGTTAATGCTGCGGCTCTGGGATTTATCAGCACTGTGTGAAGTACTATGATAACTGAAAATATGATCATATGAAACATATTTTTTTTAACATTTTAACTAATGTTAGTAAGCAAGTGTTCGGTCCAGGTGCGGGTTTGATGTGACAACAGCGATGGATGTGGAAATATATTGACATTTTAAAGTGTTACCTCGGCTCTCTGATCACTTCTTGGTGTTAAGGTGTGGAAAAAATTCTGTTGTGGTTTAATTCATGAATCCCAGGCAGATCTGTGGTTGTGTGTGAGTCACATCCAGGGCTTTATCTCTCACAGAAGCTGCCTCCCTAAACTGTGATGTCAAAATGCATCAAGAAAAGACAGTCAGACAAAAATATACATGAAAGAATTCTTTTTATTGTAAATTTAAAAAAAAAGAACATTGAGCACCAACAATTAAACTAAATAATGTGAGAAATAGAAAGTAAAAAAATAAAAATAAATAACTGTATTTGAAAATGATTCAGTGTAATTTACAGTCGTATATCGGAAAAAATAATTTGCAGTATTATACTGGATGAAATATAATTAGAAGTTACAGAAAATGTCCCTTTTGATTTAATCTTTGCACTTCACTCATTATCCATCACATCTTTTTTTTTTTCTGTTCGTTATTAATCCACATTATTGTTTTATTGCCTCTTTCTTCGTTCTTAGCCATTAATAAGCAGCACTGTCAGTACTGACACCAGGTCCAGTATCAGGGCTCTGGTTTGGTTTGGCTGCTTTTAATTTTACCCTTTGATAGTTTATGATTTTTTTAGCAATCATTCAGTATCTGACTTCGCTTGGTTTGTCTCTGTGAAATCAGCCGGAGGTTCACTGACACAACAAGCAGCGTTGGCATTTTGAAGTCATTAGGAGTAATTTCATAATCAATAAAACACTTTTCATAAAAAAGAGACTTGCCCACAAGTGACGAACCTCAAATTGATTCAGATCACTGACAGCTGTTGCTGTTCCTCTAATAACATCGCAGTTCATCGTATAAATCCATAGTAAATGTCAAGTGAATGTCACATTCTCTTTTTCTGTATTTGCATGTCTTTCTCGCTGTGTTTCAATTCAGTGACATTTAGCTTGACTGTTTAAAGATAAAAAAACATTTAATAAAACAGGATAGACAGGTATATTAGACTTCACATCTTTTAAAGGCATTTATGTTTACTGATACATAAAACATAACAAGCAATACAAACAATTCACTGCTCTTTAAAATACATTTCACCATCTCATAGAGAGTCGACTTTAACTCCACTGATCAATACAGTTGCATTTATATAAAAATGTGTCTTTGAAATATGGTTAGATCTTCAGCTAAGTTACAATTATGAACAAACACAATCTATTTAACTGATAACACACAAATCATTATCATTGAAACATTCACAGTGTAGGCTGGAAAAAAGTATGTGTACCTCTGGTTTTATGACATCAACAAATCCGTACTACCAAGTAACTGCAGGTTTAACCCCGGGTTCTCAGGGCTATGACAGTGGTTATTTTTTTTTGTCTTTTCTGCTTTGTTCATATGGAGACCGTAGAGATAGACGGGAAAGTCAGGGGAGAGAGAGGAAATAACATGCAGCGAAGAGCCACGGGTCGGACTCAAAGCCGGGCTGCTGCAGTCAGGACTCAAGAGAAGAAACAAGCCCATAGTCCGTCTGTGCATCAGGTTGTTATGACCCTTAGTTAGGTTTTGTTGCTAGGCGACATCTAGTGCTCGTAGTAATGATGACAGGAGCGAAGGGGAAAGTGCGCTGACGTAGTACAAAGAGAGACAAAGTCCACGTCAGGAGGAAGTTGTGGTGGATGGATGAATGTGACACAGGAGAGCGCTGTTCCATTCCCATGTGGAAGTAACTGTTTATGTTGTTTCTATTATCCATGACCGTTCGACAAAGGATACCACGTTGTTATTGTTGTAACCATGGCAACAAAGATCGTCTAACATTGACTAAGTACTTATTTTAACCCAAATCACCATCTTTTCCCAAACCCAACCCAGCCATGACCATTATTATAGTAACCATGGCAGCAAAGGTAGGTATGCCTTTCTCGATACAATTGGGTTGTTTATTGTTGTAACCGTGACAACCCAGGTCCCTTTGAACGCCTGCCGCCGTAGGGCGCTATTGCAGGAGACACTCCTGTGGGTGGTATCAGAGGGCTGATGGTTGTTGAGGTTGGAGGAGGAGATGTAGCTGGAGTCTGTCTGGTTCATCTCTGCCATGATGAGTTGTTTCCCCTGTACGGCAGCAAAGCCATCAGTTACTTACCTGGTTTAACTGCCCACAGCTCCACCTCTTTCAGTCATTCTAACAGTCTGAGTGAAGTGAAAACAAAATGACAATTCAGTCTGACTAATCAGAAAACTCTTACAGGTTAGACTGGGCTCACTACTTTTACTGGACACACAATATGCAGATACAAATACAACACAGTCTAATGCAACACTGTCATACAATAAGAGGAAACACACGAGCTGGCTGTGGCTCTATCCATAGAGAACACCTGCAGATATAATTTACAGAAATAGACACTGTATCTTTTGTTTTGAAATAAAATAGAACAATACACATTCATCAATATGCATGATGTGCTATAGGAGCATTCATTTTATTTCAGTAATAAACTATCAAAACAAGCCAACTAAAGGAAGCAACCATAACCAGCACATCTGACAGCACAGCAACAATAAAACCTCAATCTCTGATTTAATTATTCAACTGTAAACCTTGATCTATATGTGCTTGCATCATTTTGTGTCTGTGTGTTCATGAACATTTATGTTCTCATGGCCGGGGTTCAGTATAATTTAGTGATGTTCTCCGCAGAGTTTTCCCTCTGCTAATGAGCTTCATTTAGCAAACACACAAACAACAAATTGGTTGTGATGCCCACCTTATTACCTGACTTCAGACAAATCGCTCCATGCAAACTATCTCATTTGTTTGCTTTGACAAATTCAAATTGAGAACAGCCTCTTTTAATACGCCCTGGCCGAGCGGGATTGGTTAAGGGCCTCTATTCAATTATGAAAGTTTTCACATTGGTAATTAGTCAGGGCTGTAACGTATTGTTTTATGGCCTTGATTGTGCGTTGAGGTGGGAATGAGATGTTTTTAATGTGCGCACTGAGAGGATTTTGTTTGTTAATGCACTTATGTCTGTAATGAAGCTATGCAATCTAAAAAGTAAAGTGGATGACAAAGAGTCTCTCTCTCTCTCACACACACACACACACACACACACACACACAGGCACACACACAAATCATTGTAGACTTGTAGGCTGGACCTGGGTGGACACGAGAAGTCTGCTGTGATTTTAGCATTAATGTAAAATCTGAGAATTTTGCTTCACGCAGAAGGAATGTTTAGGAGAACTCATGCAGGTACAGTATTAACACAAAGGTTTCAGCTGATCACAGCTTTTCCACCTCGCTGACAGTCTAAACACAGAGTCAGTGTTATACAGCGTAAACAGTCTGCTTGATAGAACTGTATTACAAGTAAATAAGTGAGCTAGAGACCATCTTGTGATGAGATCACACGCGTTGTGACATGTTGTCATTCTTACCTTTTAAAACTCAGCCTTCATTTTGATCTGAACTACACACCTGTAAAATTTCATG
Source organism: Seriola lalandi dorsalis (assembly GCF_002814215.2). Lineage (NCBI taxonomy): Eukaryota > Metazoa > Chordata > Actinopteri > Carangiformes > Carangidae > Seriola > Seriola lalandi. Next base: position 770,850 of record NW_019525549.1, on the reverse strand, counting down.
CCTGTATTTTGTACAGTTGTGTTGACGAAGTGTGTCCACAGAGACACGGACAGATAAACCTGCCAAAGTCCTCAAAACCACCTCAGTGGTAATTCGCATGACATCAGGTGTCTCACACACACACACACACACACACACACACACACAGATTCACAGGGTGAAAACAATACCAACCACACTCTCGTGGCTGGTAGTCTTCTGTTTTTCCCAAATAAAGGAAATGCTTAAATATATTGCAAATTGTTCCAACACAAGAAATTAAACCAGGTGATATTTTCTTTTTGTCACAGCCCAAAGGAGAAAAAAATATATAATAATATAAAAATATTAATATATGAAATTATGAAATGCAATTAAAGGTCTTTCAAATATGGGAGGTGCTGTTCATTGTTGTCTAATTGCCGGAATTGTATGTCTGAAGTTATTTAACTGCAAATCAGTGAAACAATGACATTACTGGCCTTCAAAAAGCAGGTTGTATCTGAAGTGTGTATTTTCAGCCGCGCACACACATGCATCCACATTAAACCCAAAGACCGATTAAATCATTAAAGCACATTCCTTTAACCAGCTGGAACTGGAATCGGAACTAAACTGCTCAAACTCGTTCATATTTGCTTTAGTGGCTGTTAGTTTTCCTTCTGAATCCAGATGATATCAGAGAAGACATAAAAAATTAGCTTGAAATTCTTTTCTCACACTTTAATTAATTGTTTAGACACTAAATAATTTGACAGAAATTTATGAGATCAAATGATGAAAAGGATACAGCATTGATTTAAAATAAATAATCTAGAAAAATGAAAATGAAGAAAGAAAAAGTTGAAGAAGGAGTACGTCTTCAGTTTTTAACAATAAATATAGAAATACACCCGACACCCTAATTCAAAGATCATGTCTGGATCAGAGCCAAAGTGTTAATGAGTGATTAAAAATAAAACCAGAAAACAGACAAATTGGGATAAAAAGAAAAAAGGAGGGATCCTGCCTTTTGTGGTTTTGACATCCCACACTTCACAGAGTAGAGTCCTTTTCTTTTTTTGTGTTTTTATCAGTTTTTTTTTTGTGTGTGTGTGTGATCACCTTCTCTTCGTGTTTGTTCTTCCACAGTAAACCTTCCCTTGTTCAACACTACAACAGCTGCACTGTGATCAACTTGAAATACAGGAATTTTGACTTATTTGACCTTCATGTGGAATAAATTAAGATAATATTAATGAAAATTACAAATCAATTTAAAAAAAAAGGTCCTGTTATGAGAAACTGTGATGCTCAATAAAGTTCATGAAAGTATCTAACTTTCTAACGTGACTCGGACTCTCTCTCTGCCTTTTCAAGCATTGACGTTATGAAGTGAAAAAATTTAGAATTTTCTTGAATGAAGTCACATTTTCTCGGAACAAGAGCTTTGATTTTTAATGACTTTTAATTTTCATTAATATCATTTTCATTTCTTCTAGCTGGCAGTTTTAAGGGTCAGTTTCTGTAAGCAGGTCAAAATTAGCCAATTATTTAAAATATGAGGATAATAATAATCAGATGGATGGGGGAAAAACTATTACTACTATTATTGCTACTTATTTCTATAAGACTTTTATGATTCATCTGAAAGTTGAAGGATTTCTGTGACTTTGTCTTTTCATCTGTTCTCCTCACATTTGACTTATTGCACTTGTAAATGCCGACACACTACGTCTCCCGCTGTCTCTCCCTTTTTGACAATCGCAATTAGTCCTCATGGCTCATTACCAGCAACCCCTCCGTAATCAGCCGCCCCAAAACACAGAGGAGAGAGTGGGTGAAAATAGAGAGAAAAGAAAGGGGGGTACAACCAGCAAATGTGTTGATGAGGTCCATTTAAAAACTGCTACCCCATGCTGGCGTTTAAACCCGTTGTACCCGCAAACCCTTTGACTTTTCCACAATTATAATTACTTTTAGTGTGCAATGTTTTTCAAGTGCCGCTGACCCTTGTGTTTTATTGAATGCCCCGCTAACAATGCACCGAGCAGCTTAATCGGCCAATTATTAACCAGACAGAGGTGAAGGGTGATGAAGGAATCAAGGAGGAGTTAGTTTAGGGAGGAGGAGGAGGATGAAGAGGGTGTGTGTGTATCGGGAGGGATTGGAGAAGGTTTCTTTGTCTCAGCAAGTAGTCTTATCCGGAGCAGAGTTTGTTACTGTTAGGCAAAGGGACGGCCATAAGGCTCCACAAAGTTCCATAGTGAGTAGTACAATATATGTGAAGATAATAAACCACCTCCACTGCTGCTGCTATAAAACTGAGGCTAAAACCCAAAAGCCCTGCTAATGGCCTGTAAGGGTTCAGTGTTCATTACGACGCACAAGAGTCCTGAACAAACTGGACCACTGACAATTCTTCTATTCTTAGAGCCTTGTGGGGCCAAAACTGTAATGTCAAAATGTAATTAATAGAGGGCCATGGGGTCATAAAAATTAAAAGGGCTTATCTCCTTCAAAAAAAAAAAAAAATCTGCTCAGCAAATTTCATAGCAAAGTTAACATTTTGGCCAGAGGGTAGGGTGAGAGGAAAGCTAATGAAGTGTGTAAATCGGAAGGGCTGCGTCCTCTGGAGAGTATGAAGTAACTGTCATGGCGACCCATGAGTCATAGTTTTATTTGTGGAAAGTGGAAACATTTGACCTGAAGGAAATTCTGCATATGGGATTGTTACAAGTCATCCTCTGGGGACCATGAATATCCAGCAATCCAGACAGTGCTTGTTGAAATATTTAGCTCTCCACCCGTCGGACCAAGTTGGGTTCCCAGTGCAGCTGCCTTGTATCACTTTATCAAGACTGAAACAGCATTTAGATGTTTACAGTTCATTATTCTAAAGCATTTCTGTTATAATGCTCATGATTTTGATTCGTGTATTTGAGCTCAGTCTAAAAGAATCCAGGTTTACCCGACAGCACAGATTTCCTAACAACATGATACTGGATGAAGTCTGTTTTGGACCGGCAGTCAGGGTCATGTTAAAGTTACTGTGTTAATGCTTGTGTGATGAGAGCGGTGCAGAGATACTCTGTCCACTCTGGCTTGGACTGACTTCTACTTTTATATATCCCTCTTTTTGGCTCCGGACCACACAACAGTGGTGATAGCTAGACCCACCGTCAGGAGGGGTCAAAGGGCACAGACGACCCAGGCCCAACGCCCTGGGGTGGCTCATACAAAGGTCATGCAAAGGTCTATGTTTGACCCTTAAATGGGATCAAGTACGACATTTTACTTAGGAAGGATTGTTGTTGGCTTTTCCACCTCAGAGCAGATGCTAGTTAATATCGACTGCTCCTGCAAGTGGATAACATTTATGTTACTTCTTTAACTGTGACGCTGAATGTTTGATCCTTCAAGAAGATCACAGGGCGCTGGATCAGAGTTATTAACAAAACAGAAACTTAAGAGAACAAGTACCTGAAATATTTGCAGGAGCGCCTTAGGTTTTGTATTCCACATAGGCAAATGGAGCAAAGGCATCCCCATTATTAAAATGAAACCTATCATCACACAGTCCCAGCAACCTTTTGAGTTGATTCAGTCCAACCAGTTGCTGATTGATCAGAGGTCAGCGACAGACAGACAGACAGACAGACAGACAGACAGACAGATGGATGGATGGACAGATGGATGGCCGGACAGTTTAGTCAGACTTTGGATGGATTTGGACTCTGTGCTGTTCTCTCATTATCGTGATTATTCTCTCACTTTCTCATACAGGGTAAATCAGATGCGCAATTTAACTCTCAGGGCTGGTTTCACAGTAAGGTGAAGTCCTCCACTGTAATGGCCCTTTTTAGTCTTAAGGAGTATAAGTCACCTTCTGATTGGTGCATTAAAGTAGTCCATTATTTTATATAATGTATGTCCAAACGATCTGCTGTCAAATTTATGATTACTCAGTCCTAGTCCTGTACAACATTAATACTACAGCCGCTAGTGGAGCTAGAACCTGTCAGGAAAATAAACAGATAAAACAGAGTTAGATACTTGAGGCTGTTTCATTCATGTTTGTACATTGTTGCAATTGTTGACTTTGAAGACTTATAGCAACCCTCAGGTTTAACATTTTTTAAACACATTTAATCATCCAAATCATATTGTGATGTTTTGTCAGGGTGTTTCATTTCAATAACTGTTTGTCTCCTTGATCTTGAAGATGGTCTAGTAGCCTGCAACCAACTAAGTACTCTTAATAAGTACTATTTCAAATATGAAACAGCCATTCTTCTACTAATTGTTACCTGCCCTGATCCAACCTGTTATACACTGCTATTGATTGACTGTTGGGTTGGCAGCTGCCTTGAAACTGTAGGGAAAGGTTTCAATTTTCTGTAATGATGCTTGTATAAAAAAAAATAAGCAATATGCTGAATGTCTAGATCAAGTGACACATCTATGAGGCGTTGGACCTGCAGTGTGTCTCCTCTAACCTGTTAATATCTGCGCCAAAATAAAAAACCAAAACGTCCCGCAGTCATCATACGGGCAGTGTGTTCCAGGCCTAAGGGTGGGTGGGTGGTGGTGGTGCTGGAGTGGGTGTGGATGAGCGGCCCAATTCCTGAAAGTTTTTTGTCGCCCTGCCCAAAATTTTTAACTGATGACAGCCGGTGAGGGGATTGTTTGTGATATGTGAAGGGACAAAGACACTATCACTATTGATTCCAGAAAATTAATCAAATCACTGAATTGTTACAGGAAGTGGAGGAAGAAAACGGACGGTCCAGAACTCAAGATAGAGACTTTAATTTTGTGTTTTTGTTAACACCACTACCAAAGCTGCACAGGTAACACCATGTGGATTTGAAATGGTCTGGGCCGGGATTCTGAGGCCCTCGCCCAGTCTATGTGTAACTTTTGGAGCTAAGAATGAAAAATTTATTGACTCCAATGAAAATACAGGACATAGAAAGGAGAGGAAGAAGATAGAGATGAAAGAAGTGGACAGAGAGGAGAAAAGGAGGTGGAGAGGAGGAAGGGGAGAGTTAAAGTTAAAGCAACCCTGTGTCCTACAAATTACCTATCTATAAAAATAAACTGCAACAGAGGCATTATATATACTGTATATATATATATATATATATATATATATTTCTATGATTAACAGCAGAAGACTCAGAGGAAGTGGTTGGTGGCGATGTTGGGGTTTGTAGTCTTGTCTGTAGGTTCAGATGGTGGTCTTCGTTAAAGGTATTAAACCAGAGCAGGATCTTTCCCTGATCTCAACTAAGAGCTGTGATTCTGATCAGAACCAGGAAACAGTTTAAAAACACTGGAGTCACTACAAGATCGGGTATTTTGATGGAAAACTCACACATTGTCTGTGAACATTTTACTGATGCGCTCTGTATCAATGTATTTGTGACTTTCCAAATATATTTGCTTATTATATTAATTGTAAACGCGACCAGTTGCGATTAGATTTCCTACAGAACAGTATTTGCTTTTGCAGTTTAGTTGCATAAAAAATGTGATTTTCTTTAGGAGCCAGGTTTGACTACACAGACGAAAATGGAGGGAAAAACAGAGGGCAGGTGAAAGACAGGAAGATAGGATGAAATAAAATGAATGGGGGAGAAAAAGGAAAAGAGAAGTGATGGAGCTGAAGAAAATAAGAAGTAAAATGAAAAAGTTTAGCAACCCCATTACAGCATACACACACACACTCACACACACCCAGACACACACCCAGACACACACAGGCACACACACTGGCGGCAGTATAATAGGATTAGTGCGCCTCTAAATGGGAGAAAGAAAACAGAGACACAAACACACATTCAACCACACGCAAAGCAAGAAGCATCCATTAGCAATGGACATACACACATTCTCTCACCAGCTTTCACTCTCTATCTCACAATATAACACCTTTCAACAGCAGAATGCCACAAAGTGCTTCACAGCAAAAGAAAAAAGTAACAGAAATAAAACACAGACTTAGTAAGTAAGTAGTATAAATACAACTACACAAATGCAAGTCTAAACAGGGTTCAGGGTTTTTTTTTTTAATACTGTCCAAAGGGAGCGAGTTCCAAAGTTGATGAGCCACAGCTTTAAAAATCTCATTTGGTTTTAATGTGGAATGAAGAACAACTATCAAACATCCATCAGAGGAGAGACTTCCTGGTGCGGGCTGCAATAGGCCTCTGTAGATGGGCCGGACCATGCAGAGGTCTGTAGGTGATCACAAGAACCTTGAATTACATTCTGTATTTGATGGCTAGCCAGTGAAGAGAAATTGAGATTGGTGTCACATGGAGGACTTGGTGAAAATCTTATCAGCAGCACTCGTACACAGCTCCTACAGCTTTCCTTTGTCAAGGTTCAGCTGTAGGAAATTATCTACCATCCATCTTTTTTTCTTTTTTTTTTGTTTTGAGTTTCTACATTTATGTATAACAAATTAAGCCTTTGTTTTTGGGGTCATTGCAGAGCTGCACCATGACACCATTAAAGAAAGATTTGATAGTTTGAAGTTGAAGTGATTTTTTTGATAAAAAACAACAATAATAAACACCTTGATAAATTTTCAATGACACACATTGATACAGGATGAGCAGGAGTTTCATAATGAACACCTTTAAACTCCAAACTCTTCTTGAGATTAAGACGTTGAAATTCCCATGTAAGGACACACTGTCTGTTTGTATTGCCTGGATTCTAAATACTTTCCCACTGTGGAGAAAGGGAATTATTCAAACCATTTCTGAATTTTATTCATACTAGAGAGAAAAATCAAAAAGTTCTATTAAATCACTCGCACATGACAATTAAGAACATATCTACCTTTAACTGCTTTGCAAAGGTAAACAGGCTGCCTCTGGATCGCCAGCGCGGAGGAATAAAAAGCAAGTGCACGGGCCACAGAAATAACGTTACCTAGAAGGTTACTAGGTGGTGTGTATTTGTGTGAGTGATCTCCACGCATTTAAAATAAACATGCGTTAGATTAGGAGGACACTGACAGAGAGAATAACTGATCTAAAAAGAAGCAAGACCCAAATATCAGTGGCAAAGTCCAGCATTCTGTGTCTTGTGCAATTGTGATTCTGACGTTAGCCACCAAGGAGCTTCAGGAAATCATCATCAGCTTTTTAATTGAATAGGCTGCATTTTTCCATCAGGCTTGTATAAAGTGTCCCTATATAAACTAATTCAATTATTCAATTATTAAATAAAATGGAATTCCTTAACATAAACTTGGGTTTTACATCACAAAATATGTTGTGATATAAAGAAATAAATATATATATATGACAACATATGTTACAATATACGAAACAAATTATTTCCATTTTTTTTATTAAATAATTGTATGCAATTCAGACATTGAATAACTTGATGGTAGTGAGTGGGGAACTGAACTTAAGTTACTCAAAGAGTTTCCCCGTGGTTGTCAGGTCTGAGTACCTTCAGCTCCCGTGTTTCCTCCTCAGTGAGGTCACACTTCCTCCACTCACAATGTCATTTACTGCTCTGTTAGGAGATCAGGAACCATCGCCTGAAATTAATCAAAATTTTGCCAGGCTTTAAATGGAAAACGTTTCACAGATTGTTCCGGTATTTCCTCTTTTAATTAAGAATGTAACGTCTTATCAAGTGCCAGGGTTGACAAATCACAGAGAATTTATTTGTTGCACTTTGAAAGAAGTTTAAAAACTTCTCAGAGAGCGGTCACATTTACATACCGCTGTGAACCAGATAAATGTGGGGGCAGTGTGTGTCGTCTAATCCCAAATTAGGATCTTAATTTTGTTCACTAGTTCTTTAAAGGGAGGCTTTGCTTTCACAGTGGAGGGAAAAAAAAAAGGTTGATTGTTTTCCATTATGTTGTACAAAACCGCTTATATAAGGATTTATTTGCTTTTTTATTCCTCCGCACTGGCCACAGTCAGAGCCAGAGGCAAACTGTTTTCAGGCTGTCTGTCTGTCCGTGATATCTCGTGATATCTCAGCTTTGATGGAATTTCTTCAGATTTTGCACAAATGTCCACTTGGACTCAAGGACGAACTGGTGATCAAAGGTCAGAGTGACCTCACAAATCACTTTTTAGCCATAACTCAAGACTTTAAACAAATGGTTTATAATTTGTATGACCTGTGGCTACACAGGGATATAACCTGGAACTATTCTGAGCGGTGGAGGGATACAACCACGAGGTGGTAATTCTAGTTTACGCTACTACTGATGCATCAAAGTCAAAAATATTCTAATACCAAACACTGTGGCTTTAATTGAAAGTACATAAGTATTATTGGTACCAAGTATTACAAATAAAGCAGAATGGCTCTTTTCAGAGAGTTGTATCATTATATACTGAATAACATACGATGGTGGTAATTTTAGTTTCTCAATCAAAATCTTTTTTACCCCTTTCATTGTATCTTTCTCTTGTATTGTTAATTCAGTTTAGCCCACACTTACACATTCATCAGAACTTTTTGTAGTGCTTAAAACACAACGCAGTTGATGTCTGTTCTAGATAGTGAGAAAACCCATGAACCTAAAAGGAAAAGAACCATAGTCACAGTCACACTCTGACAGCTTTTTGCACAATTAAAATAAGATGTCATGCAGGTGCACTTAAAAACCAATAGCAGTAGAGACGGAGTTCTGTCACCATATGACTGTTTCTTAAATGGAAGCACAGAAAAAAGCCCAGTTTTGAGGTGCTCTGGTTTCTAACAGAGCAGAAATGCCTGCGGGGGCAAGACCATGCAGTGCTTCAAAAGTGCCTTACAAATAACAGGATTTTAAATGAGAGTTTCTGTTTTTGGATCTTGTTAGAAGCTTTTCTGCAGAGGTTCACAGGAGCAGAAGGTGGATGAAGAAGACTCTCAGGTCAGAAACTGCAACACATTTTGAAGTGAAGGTTGTTTATCAGACCTTAGTGCCAATAGAGACTGGGGACAGCTACTATCATAGATTTTTAACTGGACATTAGAATGATGAATAACAAGGTTATTTTGCATAATCAAGGAAATTCAAAAACAAAACAATCCAATCCTTTTCATTTCTACTGAAACTAATTCAACTGTTTGTGCACGTCAGCCCCTCGAGAGTGAATAAGTGCATCAATCATATGATGAACTTCTCAATTCATGCAATTCATTCTTTGTATGAATCAAACTCATTTCTATGACTTATGATATCCGCTCCCATACTGAAACCTGCCAGCAGCTGACAGCAAACTGTCATAACATTTTTTTTTTTGTTATTTACATTGACTTCAATATCAAGAAAAAATTGGCTGAGAGAGTTCTTATTGTGAAATGTGAATAGAATGTTTTGGACGGTTCTGCAGGACATGATTGGCATCCAGAATTCAGTGCCAGTGCACAATGTGCCCTTCAAAGTAAAACGCCAGGAAGTAAAGTTTATGGAGTTCAGGGTAGTGGATGGGTATGACTGGATGAAGAGCAGAGTTCACATCCAATTCATGTGTCTTAAGAAGAATATTTTTTTGAGATGCTGCTGTGATCCAGGAAAAAATTGCAGGTGAGTTTATTTTACTAGTAAGAGAACCTAACGGATATATATGTGTAGTTCCACATCAATTAAACACAAAGTCTGTAACTTCTGCCTCTAGGGCTCTCAATCAAAACAATAACAAAAGACTGCCTTGGATGACGTCATGAAATAATGTGGGATCATGGGAGTTGTTGTCTTCACCGCAATTACCGTAAGCTCCTCCCAGTTCAGATTCCTTCAGTGTCAGTGGTTCAGGAAATCAAACAGACCTGGTGATTCTAACTGTTAAAAACACTGACTAAAGCAGTTTGACGTTTAAAGTCAGAGTTTGAGCGACGCTGTACGGAGGACAGAGACTCAGGGAAGAGTTGCAGCTGAGATTGATGCTAACCTTTGTTCTGATCGTTTCTCTGATAAATTATAACACGTATCATTACGTTGATTAAAATCACAGATTTTTCTGGTTTGAGAATTGATGGAAACATTTGGGAGAAGAACACAACTCAACAGCATATAGAACACAGGTGTAGTTGTTTTTAGTTATTTTAATATGGAAAAGTTACAGATCATAACTTAAAAAAATGAAAATAAAAACATGAAATGTATTTCTCTTTCTTACCCAAAATAAATCTGCAAGGCCAGGACAAAAATAAATATAAACACAGGCTTAACTTCCTCAATCTAATCTCAATCATAAGGCAGGTTTCTGTAGGAAAGGCAGGCAGACCGGTGGTTGTGTGTGTACATGGACAAGAGGAATGAGGGGAAAGAGAAATTGTTTGATACATCTTTCATTATGATCTCTCTCCTTCTGATTTCTGCTCTGCCATTCAGCATTGCATCATGGCTTCAGCTTACTTCACCACAGCATGCCGAGGGTGGGAAGGGGAAGGTTGGGGCTGGGGGATCATGGATTGATGGGAGACGGTGATATAGAGATGAAGGGAGGCAGGGAGTGAAGGAAAAGTAAGTGGTGGAAGAAAAGTGGAAATAGAGGAGAGCATGAGATGTAAGGGGGAGGAGGAGAGAGAGAGAGACAAACAGCTTGTGAGTAGCTGCTCTGGAGGAATGTCTATCTCGATGTATTTCTTGTTAATTTTACACAAGTTGCACTTAGCACCAGCTGCCATTTTTGACGTTGCCCTTGTCAAACCACACCAGAACTTGTAAAAGTGAAAGAATTTGCTACAAGAGAAATCACTACAACATGGTGAAACTGTGAGAAATACTGCAGGTTAGAAAAGCCCTCACAAAGTCCAACTGAAACAGGCTGGAATAAAACATGAAATAAAACGCTGCTGCGGGTCCAAACCTGCCAGCTCCCTCAGTCTAATGGGGTACAACCCATTTGGCAATGGTCCCCCAGCCTTTGGTGCTGGTGGACAGACTGTCGCAATTTGCTTTTTCCGTGGAATGTGTGAGTGTGTTCGTCAAGTATTTGTTGATATGCTATGTGGTTCGTTTTTGATTTTTAAGGGACAGTTCACCCAAATCACAAGAGATCACTAGACTTTAGAACAGCTGAGGGAAGCAAATTTGTACATTAAGTACATCAGTTTAGATGTGTTGTTACAGATTAAGCCAGCCAGTACATAAAATTAGTTCCACTTGGGCCAGCAACAATGCTAAAATGCTGCTTATTATCAGTAATAATTTCCCATTATATGTTATTCAGTATATAATTATACAACTCTCTGAAAAGAGCCATGCTGCAGTGTGAGTATACTTTTCCTTGTAACACTACCAATAGACGCTAGACTGAAACCAGCTTAATTAAACCAGCTGACACTAGACTAAAACCAGCTGACACTAGACGGAAACCAGCTGGCACTAGACTGAAACCAGCTGGCACTAGACTGAAACCAGCTGGCACTACACTGAAACCAGCTGACACTAGACTGAAACCAGCTGGCACTTGACTGAAACCAGCTGGCACTACACTGAAACCAGCTGACACTAGACTGAAACCAGCTGGCACTTGACTGAAACCAGCTGGCACTACACTGAAACCAGGTGACACTAAACTGAAACCAGCTGGCACTAGACTGAAACCAGCTGGCACCAGACTGACTGCAAATAAGACACAATGATATTAATTAATTAATTAAACTACATTCCAATTTTGCACATTGCATACACATATGCTGTCTAGCCATATTCTAGGTTTTGACCTAGTCTTGTTTCAGTTCAGCCAGTGGCATGGGCCCTTGGGGCGACAGTGTCAGTCTGACGGTTGGTTGATCAGTTTATCGGTTGATCAGCACTGTGGTACAGACTGAAATATCTCACTATTACATGGATTTCAATGAACTTTTGTACAGGTTTTACTTTTAGTGAAACATGTTGACAGCTGTTCAATGGATTGCCAAGATATTTGGTAGAGATATCCATGGTGCCCAGAGAATGTATCCTGTGATCCCACAACTTTTCCTCTAGCACCACCATTTATCTGTCAAGCGCTTTTCAAAATACTCAAAGACACTTTCCACAGAAAAACTAATAATAATAATATAAAACACTTAAAGCATATGAACACACTGCAACTGCATTAAGTAGCAGGGGACATTAAATCAGACATTAAAGTAGTTTTAAAAAGGGGAGTTTTTAGAACTCTTGTGGTACCGACAATTATGTCCAACTGTAGATAATATTAATATTAATATTAATATTAATATCATTAATAATGATAATAATAATAATAATAATAGTGCAGTGGGGGCGGCACGTGGTGAAGTGGTTAGCACTGTTAGCACTGTGGTTAGCAAAGTTCTGGATTCGAACCCCAGGCCTGGGGCCTTTCTGTGTGGAATGTGCATGTTCTCCCTGTGCCTGCGTGGGGTTATCGCCGGGTACTCCAGCTTCCTCCCACAGTCCAAACACATGCACATTAGGTTAACTGGCGACGCTGAAGTTTTGTATTCATACAAAAAAATGTAGCACACATAAAATGAACATAAAAACATGTTAAAACCATTGATGTAAAATGAAAAACATTAAATAAAATAATATGAAACATAGTAAATAAACCATACATTGTAACAGTTCGGTGGTGCCTTTACTTTTAATTTAGCCTTATCATTAGGTTAAAATTTCAATTTGTTTATGATGAACTACTCAACCAGCCACAGTTGCTTTTTTATGTTTAGGGCCAATAAGATGTGTATTGTTAAATAAAATAGTAAACACTGATGTTAGCATTTAGCTCAAGCCCCTAGCATGGCTGTGGACACTGTCTGTTGCCAAAGATGCCGCAATGCAATGCTTAGCATTTTAGATATATATATATATATATATATATGCAAATTAGTTATGACACTGTACCTGTCAGTGGTGGTGGGAGCAAAGTGATAATTCTGTCTGAAATTCTCAATTTATTATAAAATAAGATGATGAGTGTGTATTCTATAAGGAATAATAAAATAGTAAAGGATGCATTGATTTTGAACACACAGATTGCACCATTTTCATTGTGATTGTCTTATTTTTCTATAAACAAAACATTATGCCATGTGCTCAGGAGGAAGAGCAGCTCTTCCACTAATCGGATGGGCAGTGGTTTGATTCCTCCTCTGGTCTGGGCTAGATACAGAACCCCAAATTGCCCCTGATGTAACATCGGTGTGTGAATGTGTGTGTATGGTAGAGAAGCGCTATAGGACTTCTGTATGAATGTATGTGTGTGTATGGGTGAATGCAGGCCTCCTTGGTAAAGCTCTTTGAGTGGTCGATTAGACTAGAGAAATGCTATGTACAGTAAGAGCAGTCCATTTACCATCAGGAAATTTTGAAAGATGCTATGATAATGTTTAATTGCAGTTAATTAGGACTAAAGGTAACTCAATTTAGCTAGAATCATTTAACTGGAATTTAAATACAATTTGCTGACAAGAAATGCACCATATGAACAGTGTCTAATTGCATCTTTTTATAAACTTTCAATTACCAAAGTACATAGGTCTAAGAACCCTCTGATGAATTCACAGTCACGTATCACTTCCTCTCACATTATAACCTTTTCCCACCAACATTAGCAAATATAAGAATGTTTTTTAAATACAGGTTAACCCACTAATAAAAACCAACTGACCCTTTCTCCACTGGCAGTCGAGTTTGTCTTTCTGAGGATACAAACAACTGCAAAGAGTGATGTCATCACATGCACTTATAGCGCACACACACACACACACACACACACACAGATGCAGTAGAGAGAGAATGAGCTGCTAGCAGCCGTATGTCACGTCTCATCCCTGGGTTGGTGCCCCTGCAAGAGTTTTGGAGGCTTCATGTAAGACGCTTCGACCAGTGATTGTGTGTTCTTTAAAACTTATTTCAGGGCTGCAGCTTCACTCTCAGAGGAAGGTGTAGCTGCAGTGTTTCTGGTCTAACAGCACAGTGCTGGACAGGTGACAGGTGTGTTTACAGTGTCTGTGCTCTGAAAGACGTCACAGCAGGAAAAGGAGTGAAAATTAGCGTCTTCACTCGGGTGTTGTGTTTACATCCATGCCGATCAGAGTTGGAGCCGATAAATACCTGTGTCTACCCAGGAGTCATGTGACCCAGGTGTGAATGCAGATTGTTCCCATTTCCATTTCCGACAAAAGCCCGATGTTAGCGGGTCTTAGCAGGTATAGGCAATTTGTAAAATAAGGCATTATCAATGCTATAATTACACAGTGGTTACACATCTATTTCAAATACAATATTTTTCCAAGGAAAGGATCTGAATATTGGTGTTAGTCTGTTTACTTCATTATCACAAGACTGAAATGGAAAAGTGAAACCGAAGTTTTAAACTGAGTTACAGTCCGAAACACAATTACAATCGTACAGTAAATACACATCATTGAACCATTAAATGACTGTTTTATTCCTAAATCTATTGTTTAAGAAGTGAAAATCAAAGTTCTGGGAGCGATGTACCCCTCTATCATCCACTTTCTCCAGGTTTATGTGGAGTGTGGCAGGGGGAGGCTCATTGTTTCTTTTCTTTAGTGGATTTTCTTGTGTTTTTATTGCCAGAGCTGTGAAATGTGGGCCCTCGAACTTCTATTTCTGCTCACATCTGGAGAGAGAGCAGAAGGGTTTTTTTTATTATTTCAAAGGGAGAACAGCTTTGATAATTATTTCTTAAAATAATGACGTCCCTATTACAACGATGTATCCTCCACCATAGTCATCCCATTCTCTCTTCACCATGAGAATACATAATGAATAGGATTACAGAGTTTTCTCTCTCTCACTCTCTTCCTTGGTCTTTGTCTCTTGCTCACTCTATACATAACTCTTTTCTCTGCCCACCAACCGCCCACCCCCACCTCATCCCACCCCCCTCCACCCACCCACCCATTTTCTTCTCCAAAAGAAATCTTTCAGGCATGTCCAATTGGCTCTGGCCACCACATGCATGTCTCCCTACTGGGAATAAACCGTAAAAATCTCTTTCTCAAACACACACACAGGCGCTCTCTCTCTCCCTCTTTTTCACACACACACACATGCACACACACACACACACACACACACACACACACACACATAACAGACATACACCTCTAAATGAAGCTGTGACTCAAGGAATAGGCCTCTAAGAGAACATCAGACTTCTCATTAAAGGCTTGCTATACTGTCCCTGTCCCCTTTATGCGTGTGTGTGTGTGTGTGTGTGTGTGTGTGTGTGTGTGTGTGTGTCTGTGTGTGTGTGACAAAGAGACAGATCCCCATGGTAATATTGTGGGTCCACGCCTGGTTATGTGCCACATAGGTCCTCTTTAGTGGGCTTTTGCTACACACACACCACACACACACACACACACATACAGACAGACACAGACACACACACACACACACAGACACACAGATGCACATAGACAAAGTAAATTGGATAGATTTATATTATTGCAGTTGTAAAACTTTTCTTTAGTTCCTGTCTGACCTTTCTTTTTCTATCTTTTTATCAGTTCGCTTTTATTCTCCTCATTTTTTTTAATTTGTAGTTGCAGGGACATTCACCATCTCCCCTTTTTCTTCCTGTTCTTATGTCTTTCCTTTCCCACTACCGTGCTTCTTTTCTTCTGCACTGTTTCATTCAGACTCTATTCACTTTAAGCTTGCTAATTTAGTCACTGTAAAACCTTGCAGTTCCAATTTGATTGAATTATGTCTGTATTGTTGAAAAAAGCTGCTTCAGATTTATAAATTAAAAAAAAAAAAAAAACATTAAAAATGAATTTCTAAAATTAAGCTCAGGCTACAAAAGAAAAAAAAATGTTCAAAAGTTAATAATGTTCTTTGTAATTCAAAGGGAAATTTCACCCTTATTATGGATGAATGGTCAGTCTTTGGTTGACTCTATAGTCCATGTAACCCATAGATGCTTTGAGACTCATGACCTCAGGGGCAGAACAGCGTCAGAGCAGGAGACCCCCAGCAGATGGCCAGAGAACAGAAACACTAGCAAGAGGAAACACGAGAGAAATGAACAGACAAAGTGACAAAGGGGTGAGGGGAAGACAATAGGATGCAGGTGACAACTATTTGGGGCGAGGCTAGCGATCCCACAGGCGGGAAAAAACCATAACGATAACACACGAGGAAGTTCATTTCAAAATAAAACAGGAATTAATAACAAAGTCCAAGCAAAGAGAAGAAAGAGGCCATGTCCATTTTTATACGTCTATGAGTCAACAATCACATTTTTTTCCACATTCTGATGTTTGAGGTGAACATTAACTGAAGCTCCTGAAATGTATTGGCAGGCTTCTATTGCACTCCTGCCACATGATTGGTTGCTTGGATAATTGCATGAATAAGCAGGTGCACATGTTCCTAACAGAGCTCTATGAGTGCGTATTTTCTCAGCAACACAGTGTGTTCATGAGCAGGCATGAATCAGCTTGCCCTCCTTTCCATTTGATTGCTGCTCAGCCATTTCCTTCCTGCCTTTCTACCTGTTGTTCTTTGACAGTTCTCTTTCTTGTTACTTGTGTCTTTTTTTTTTCTTTCTCATCTTTTTGTAATCTCTCTTTCATAGCTCAGCCCCCCACTGAGGCCTTGAAGTAGACTAGCTTAGATTGCTGCAGCAGGCAAATCCATCTCCTTTATCCTCGCGTTTCTGTTCCTCATACCTTCCCCACTCATTCCAGTCTACTTTAAACATTCTGTCTGTCTCACTTGGTTTTTTCAGTCGAACTGAAGGTTGATGTTTGTCGTGGTTTCTTTCTCAATCCATTCCTCTTTTATTTACTATCAATTACTCAGCGCTGTTACCTAGAAAATACATCTCTGTACAACTGAACTACTGAACTGCTAAAGCTTGGTAAGTTTGGTCGGAAATATAATTGTGACCAGATAAATCTTGTTATTTTACATCAAAAACATGTTGAACATATCAGTAAAATGTTCACACATGTGTTTGTTTTCTGCCAAAATATCCAGTCTTGCTGTACAATATTAATTTGAAGTGAATACAGCATTATGTAACTTTTTTGTTCAATATTTACAACAACAAAGTAGCTACAAAAATCACCATATAACTGTGTCAATACACTAACAAGTATCAATAAATAAACAGTAAAAAACAATGACAGGTAAGGTAGCTGCTATTTAGTGCTGTAAAAATTTGATTGTATTAAATTATATTTCAATTATCCACTTACCACTCTCTATAAATACAGTACAAATTAGTAACTATAAACAGTGTGAGTGTCAGTAGTTTTTTTTTTCTCCTTAATCGGATCTTTCTGCGATAAAAAGCAATTACCTTGGTGAGAAAAACATTACAATAACCAATACAGCTGCTGAACAGATAGTTTCTCTTTAAGTACTGGCTTGCATTGGTATTCACCTCCCCTTCTAACTGTTGCATTCCTTTCATGGTTGGAATTATTTGAACTATTATATTAATTAATAAAATAATAATAACAATAATACTATATAGCAAAGTTACAGCATGTTCAGATATGAGATTTACCTGAGATGAGGTAAGTTAGACAACCCCCTCCCCCCACCCACCCACTCCTCCCCCGGCTACTGTATCATGTTAAGAAGGGGATTCTCTCCATGTGTAAACAAAGCTGAGGGACATTTCTGTTGTATGGCCCTCACTCAATATTGCTCCTCTCTCTCTCCCTCTCTCTCTCTCTCTCTCTCTCTCTCTCTCTCTCTCATAGAGACACACACATGCATGAGGTAGCAGGTAGTAATTGTGCCTGGAGTTGTGGTTCCTGTGGTTTCCATGGCTTAAAAGCAGAAAGAAAGAGGGGGAGGAGAGGGAGGAGGAGAGGGAGGAGGATAGGAAGGAGGAGAGGGAGGAGGAGAGGGAGGAGGATAGGAAGGAGGAGAGGGAGGAGAGGGAGGAGCAGAGTCCCAGGAGCCTGACATGCATTTGACGACATTTACAGGCTCTGACCAACTGCTAGAGCAGAAGCAGCTGGATGTGTTGTTCAAGTACAGGAGGGCATATTTGTGTGTTTGTGCGTGTGTGTGTGTGTGTGTGTGTGTGTGTGTGTGTGTGTGTGAGTGTGTGCATGTGTGAAGGTGGGGGGTAGGAAATGAGATGCAAACAGAAGAAAAAGGGGGGAAGTCAAAGAAGAGGGGTGAGGTAAAGAAGAGGGAGAGACAGAGAGGCCTCACTGGGTTTGCTGTCGATCTCTCATGCTGCACTTGATCACACACACACACACACACACACACACACACACACACACACATATATAAACATTTAGACACATACACTTAGAGTGAGGGGCAGTTGCTGCAGACACTTGTCTTTTTCCCTCTCATCCTTTTCCTCTCTAGAGGGATGAAGACAGAGAGGGGAAGAGAGGAATGATGAGAGGAAGAGGAAAGTTAAAAGCACTTCTGTCATCTCTCTCTCTCTCTCTCTCTCTCTCTCTCTCTCTCTCTCTGTGTGTGTGTGTGTGTGTGAGACCTTCTTGTGTACACACATGGGAAAAAAGGACGCCCTGAAAACAAGCATCAAGCAAATGCATCAACATCTTCAACGTATAAAAAACATGGAAACTGCTGTGAAAAGCTTGGCAGGCAGGCAGATCCCAAAACTTTGGTGATGCCATTTCTCTAAAAGTGGAGAAATGGCATACGTCTCTTATCTCTTTTTGTTTTTCCTTAGTCTTCCTCTTCCTTTTATGCAAAGGCTTTTTGATTTCATGTTTGTCCTTTTTGTTTTTTAAACGAGGACGAGCAGAGGTTATGTCTTACCAAAACTCTTCATCAATCAATGTCTGCAGCCGGGATGACCAGATGTCACTCGCACTTCAACTTGTTTCTGTATTCATCAAATTTATTAACTATAATAACATTTTCCACTGAGGTGGCTTCTGCCATTAAATGCATTATTAAGCCCTTTTCTTATATGTATTGTTTTAGTTGATATATCCATGAACAAATTTGGTTGGTGAAATGATCACAGACTAACTGACAAACACCCCAGGGACAGGTTAGTACTGCTGCCCAGAGTTACCGGTTGGTTGCTGGGACTCATGGGTGGGTTAGGATGTAAATAACTGCCCATACCTCATTGCCCCAGAGCTGCCTGGAGGGTTAATCTAGCCCGGATCTGAATGAAAACAAGACGCAATAAGGCAAATCAGTCAAGAAAAAACTTTAAAACACTGAGCAGCAAATCAAAGAAATAACTGATTGAACCTGCTTTGCAATAATATGTTAAATTATTAATCTGCAGTTAATTGTCAGTAAATTCAGTTACTCAGTGTTGATATTCAGCTCCTTTCAATATTGGAGAAAACACGATCGTAAATGAAAACATCTCTTACAGTACAGTAGTGATAGCAGGGTTAGAATTACAATAAAGACAAATTAGAAACTCATTTAAATAGATTTCATTTTTGTGTTGCATTTAAAAAGTTGTTAGTTTAATTTGTCTTACTTATTTTCTTTATTTTTTTGTGATGAAAAAATAACATATAGCTCTATAATCTATATATGGACTAGGATTTTGTGTTTATGTTAAGGTACTTTATATACTGTCGGGGCACAACTTTACTGTAATGTGAATTGTTGCCTATTGACAAAACCTGGACTAGGATTATTAGGACCAGTATCATAACCTGCTGTACAGTGAAAAAACACACACATTTTTTGTTGTTCTTCTGCTTTTAAATCTCACACAATTCCTTCAGAATTTGTCTAAACAGTGAAAAGCAGAGGCGACTCTGACCTTTTCCTTTCATTTATTCTTTCTTTCATACTGCGGCTCAGACACACTGTGCAGTCAGTTTTAAGATCACAACTTTACTTTTATTATTTTATTTTTTGGAATAAAGCACCAAAATTTAAATGTGAAGAATTTTCTCCATACAATTTAGCCCTATTTTATCGTGCCGTCCTCCTGTTGTTACTTCCTGTGGCAGTCAGGTGCAGGTACTGTGGAGAGACATTCATGTGGAGTCTTGAACATGTGAAAGAAATGGCAAATTATTGTTGGTGGAGGACAGGTAGCGTCATTTCTAGGAAGAAGCAGGTTGCACTGTGTCATCTACTTCAAGCTTTCTCAAGAGTATTCAGATCCCATAATGCAAAGGTTTATACCACCTGCCTGTGGTGTTCATCCACTATAAGTGGAAACCCTTTGCAAAACGAACGTGATCAAGTAATTGTCACACACACTAATATTGTAGGGGACTGATAATCCACAGTGTATAGATTAAGCCTTTTCAAACTGTTGGTGCTTTGGCAGAGAAGAAGCTCACAGTAAATCAACATCATCATCATCAACCTTTATTTATTTTCTCAGAGATATGTTGAGGGGTGACCCTCATTTTCAGTGATGCCCAGATTACAAAAGAAGAAAGAAAACAAAGCAAACAATTGGAATTCTTGATAAAAAAAAACAAAAAAAACAATTACATTTAAGAAACATTTAGATTTAAAAGCATATTTTTAAACTGTCCCAATGTTTTCAGGGAATCGATATTTAAAGTGTGTTGTAGTCGCAGTCGCATCAAGTTTGGAGTCGACCCGAGGAACATGGCGTTGATCTTGTTTCACAGAGAGAGAGATTCAGTCATTTTAAACTTTATATGTTTCATGTTTTATTTAAATTCATTTTTGTATGTATGTTTATGTGCAGTTTACTCTCCATATATATTTAATTCATTTTCTTTACTTGACGCACTTGTATTTGAGAATTTCCATTAATGCTGCTTCATGCTTCCATTTTATTACAAGCAAATCTTAACTCTGTTACATTGATCTGACAGCTGTAGTCTATAGTTATGTTTCAGATTCAGTACCTACGGTATGGTCAACAAAAAAATATGACATATCATTACTGATTAAACTTAAAATGAACTTAACTTCAGTTAGCTACAGCATTGACATCCTGCTCACACATACTCAAAATCCAATTGTATAACTATTTACCAATTAGAGGGTTCATTTGCCTTCATAATTAAACAATTAAATACTGTAACTTTTATTTATTTTATTAAAATAAAGTAATAAGGATCTCAATATTTATTCCACCAATGGAGAGAAGGGAGTGTAGCTCTCCGAATTTTAAAAAAATAATAACACACTGGATTGTTATTATTAATACATTGTGAAGTAAGTCCAGATTTAAAAGGATGCAGTTGATTAACTCTTAAGTTTTTAAAGGACCATAAAAGCTATGAGTTGTTACATGACACACTAAAAACCCACAGCTTGTATTTGTGTTGTGTTGTTTCTTATTTACTAACTTATGTATGATTTTATTCTGAATATCAGTTTTAGTTTTATTGTTCTGTCAGCCCGTCCACCCTGACAATCACATCACTGTCAACAGCAATGAACTATTGGCAGCTTTAATCTAAAACTATTAATATCAGCCTAAGACATGTATCCTCTTCTAATATTGTGTATTCCTCTGTGTAATCCAGGCCTTCCTGTGTGTGTGTGTGTGTGTGTGTGTGTGTGCGTGTGTGTGCGTGTGTGTGTGTGTGTAATGGGTATGTCTGATGTCTGGCATCAGTGTTCACCATATCTTTCCCCGGTGACATTGCATCATTGTTCACATGATGCTTATTTAGACACACGCATGAACCTTGTCAATATTTCCTTTTGTTATTTGTTTCTTTATTTCTTTATTTATTCCGATCGCCATTAGCTTTCACAAAGCGTCCGGTTGTCTTCCTGGGGTCCACACACAAAAAAAGACAACAACAAAAAACAAACAATTGTTAAAATCACACTATATCAATAAAACAAAAAAGAAAACAAAAGAAAGTCAAAACACAGAAAACAAGTTAAATTACACTTAAAACATTGACATTTGTAGCTTACAATGAAAACAAAATCAAAAATGTCAAAAAATGTGTCAAAAATACACAAGAAGAAGAAAATAAAAACAAAACAACACAACCACAATAACTTCTATTTGAGAGTCAACAATTTTTATTAACTTTTTGAAAAAAAAATCTATTTCTGGTCTGTTTGTAGATGAGGAAAAAACAGAACAAGCGCTATAAAGAACAGTTCTCATTATAGAATTTGTATAATTTAATTTAGCCTCCACAGTTAGCCATGCTAGTTTATGCATCTCACACACACTAGCACGAAAAGAACATTGAAGAGCTGATCTGGCTGCTAATGTTCTGTTCTATTTAAAGTTTTTGTTTAGAAATTTCTCAGCAGTACTTGACCTGAATAAAAATAAAAGTGGAACCAAGCAACTCCCCTGTGGAACACCACAAGATCAGCCTCGCTAAATTCTAAAATTGCCATCAAAAAATATCCGCTGTGTTCTTCCAGAAAAGTAGCTCTTCATCCATGCCAGAGCTAAAGGTGAAAAGCCAAAACATTTGAGCTTAGCAATGAGAGCACTGTGGTTAATGAAATCAAAAGCTTGAGTAAAATCCAAGAGCAAGCTCCAACTAATTTCTTGCCATCCAAATATATTAACCACTGTCATATCAGTCATATACTAATACAGTGCTAGTGGAGTGCCCTGGTCTGTAAGCATGCTGCGCTTTTGTTAGTCCATTCCTGCTAAAATAATTTAACGTTGATCGTTTAGACTCGTTCCATAGCCCCGGACATGTCCTGCTGAGTAGACACCTATTGAAAATGTGACATAGTGGTTTGGAAAGCTGCCCAGCTGTGATTCTCTGAAGTTTTCCATCCAGGTTGTCTATACCAGGAGAGGTATCAACTGTGCCTTCATTAAACTTATTAAATGCTGTTAACAATTTTGTTAAATTCATATCAATTGTTGATAAAGTTGATAAGGTGGTGATGAACTGACCTGTACATTCCTCTTTTGAGAGTTGTCTGAACTTTTTACACATTATTCAATTCAATTCAAGTTTTCCATAGGTTTTTCCCCACCATTTAAAGAGCTGCGCTTTTGTTTTTATATTCTTTCTTTGTTTACATCATTTTCCTGACGGCAGGAGCTGGTTTCACAAAGACAGACTTTGACTGTGTCTTAGATATAACTAATAGTCAGACTTCAGATTGACTAAGTTCATCTATTACACAAAGCAGTTTAGTCCTTGACTTTCTTAAGTGGTGGTACAATGAATTCTGGGTAAATTCATATATTTTTTTCAGTATTAAAAAAAATGCCCAACAAAGGAATCACATCCAGCTGCATTTACCCCAGCAGACAATATTTGTCTTTAGGAAGAATTCAACAGTTACAAGGATGTTTTACTTGATTGTGTCATTGATTGTTACCATGGTAACATTGGTCTTGGGCCTGAGTTAGCATGGTGGAAATGTGTATAATGTTTTTGACTTAAAATAAGTCAGCCTTTATTTTTGTGAAACGGTCTGACTGATATTAGACCGGACCGACACTACAGACCAGTCTAGGATATCTTTGTGAAAGCAGCCCCTGACCACTGTACATTAGGTAGATGTAGGAGATGTTGATGTCCAGTCAGGCCTGTATTTCAGAGGCCTAGCAGGCCCAGAGATTTATCAACCTGGACTACAGTCCATAATGTTGAGAGAAAATACAGATTAAAATCCGGATTACGTAGAGTCTTGCTATATGAAGATAAACCAGATTCTCAGAGACAAGACAAAGCATAATTATTGTTTTATATATTTCATAGGAAAATAAAAACACTAACAACACTTTTTTGACTCCACGCATGTTTTTTTAGTGAAGCGTGTCAGTTGTTGCCAGCTGCATATATAAATCTAATCACTAAGGCATCTTGGGTACTTGGTGCAAAAGAGGCAAATGTACGTAGATGTGTGTTCTCTCTCTCTCTCTCTCCCTCCCTCTCTCTCTCTGCATCTCTCTCTCTCTGCACCTCTCTCTCTCTCTGCATCCCTCTCTCTCTCTAGAGAGTGTTTAAGGCCTACTCTCAGGATTTGGAGCAGACATATTGTCTTCTGCTGGAACAGACTGAGCACTAATTGGCTAGAGAGAAGTTTGGAGACAGCATAAAGATGTAGAGTGAGGGAGGTGAAGAGAGAGAGGGAGAGAGAGAGAAGAGAGAGAGAGAGAGAGAGAGAGAGAGAGAGAGAGAGGGAGATGATGCTTTAAAGTGAGAGAAAATGAACGAGAGTGAGTCAGGAATGTTTAGAAGACTAAAAGTACTTTAAACCCATAATGGACCTATTTCCAGACAGGCGCCAATTTAACCCCCACCCACCATCCTCCACCCCCACCGTACCTCCCTCCCTCCCCCCAATACCAATGATGCACACCACACACACACACACACACACACACACACACACACACACACACACACAGGCCTATATGCACACACATATACAGAGACACTTTAAGTTGATTTAGGGTTCTGACAGGCAGAGGGTTTTTGGTGCTCAGAGAACAGGATGCCCCTAAAAATATGTGGAGAATATAAAACCAGATTCTCTCTGGGAAAATAATTCAACTGATGCAGAATGTCTCAATTCTGTCACTCAATTGTTTAAATCAATACTCAGCAGCATCTTATATGAAGTTCTTTTTTTTTTTATATATATAATTCTCTCTATAATAGACCCACAGCGCTGGAAATATTTGCTTTTGAAATATCAGGGTATATGAAAGTGAAACATGCTGAACAAATGTTTACGGATTCGTACCTTAAACTCTTTATCGCTAGAATCATAGTTATTATCTATTACCCTTTAAAATTACTTTTTTTTCTGAGCTTCAGGCAGAGATGAGATTTAACCTTTCACTTCATGTCAGATTCAGCAGATAGACATTAATAACACAGGATATGTGCATGTACAAGTGGAAGAGCCAGTTAACAGTGAAAAGGAAAGAACAAAGCAAACAGAGGGAAAGTAACAACAGGCCAGACTTTGTATCTCATAGACCAACATGTGAGTATGTTTAAATAATCCTGACACTCTCAGTGACAATTTAAAGAGCACTTGTTGTTGTATGTGAGATCTATCTCCCTAATGAACAATGTTTGACTGAACAGAAGTTCCAAGACTCTGAATTATCAGAGCAATACTCATCTATTTCTATGCTGTGCTTTTATCGTTTCTCCATTTGATTTTATAATCTTAACAACTTCAGCATGTTTCTGTCAATTTAGCGACGTATTTTCTCATGTTTAACCACAAGTCTCTGCTGAGGGTCTTCAACAGCTCCAAATCGTTTTACCGCCTTCATACTTCAGTACTTCCCCTAATTTAATAAAAAACGCTTATTAACATGATTTTGATCTGATGATGTGTCAGATCAAAATTAGAGAGCAGCGTTATCCTCCCACGTGTGAAAATAAAAAAACAAAAAACATCTATTTAGATTTATTTTAAGAGAATTTTTGTTGTAGAATTTTTTATTAGATTAAAAAATATATATATTGATATTGTAATTATAATATATAATATAATTGGAGTAAGAGGAACCCCAAATAATCAGGAAATAAAGGCAATGTCAACAAAACATAAGGGTTAAATTCTTCTGCCATAGCACCTTCTTATTTTTGATGGGAACATTTATTATTTTAAATCTTAATGGTAATGCTTTATTTTACTGGTCAAAAATAGCCTAACTGTTCCTAATAAGTAAAGAAATACATCATTATTCCTTTATTATTAATACATTTTTTCCAGATATTTATTGAATTATATGCTCACCTGTAGACACATTCATACATGTTCAGCACACCTGTAAAGATGCCCGTTATGACAGCGTTTATTTAAAACTATTTATTTAGAATTGTGATTGAATTGTCTTTGTTTTCCTTATGAACCAAAGAACATTTCTCTTCCCAGGAAGCTTTTTGGAAATGATTATGAAATTATTTGCTACAAAAATAAACCCATAAAATACTATGCAGAGAACAAGTGCATGCATTGAAATCACATCAGTAATTCTGATACAGTTTTTAATATAAACACATACACATTGTTAGCAATTGTTCTCTTATTCTCTTCATGACAGAGCATCATGCATTATGCTGCAGGCACTCCTAAACTTCTTGTAGCATGTGATTACTGTTTGCCTGCTTGTTTCCTGACCTCCCAGTTTGTGTACTCACATTGAGGTGTCCGTATCTGTGTGCCTGCATCTCTGAGAGAAGGTTGCACTGTGGGAGTGAAGTACGCCAATCAGCCGGATTGTAATGTTGGCTGGAATTTGAAAAATGTCCTGAGATCGTGTTTACCTTTGGAAATAGCTTTCTCGGTAGAGCAAATGAATTAATGTTAACAAACATTAAGCTGTGAGACTGAGCAGATGTCGCACTGATATTAAAAAAGACAGGAAGGGATCATTAATGCAGATGGAGCAAAAGAATGACTTGAAGCAGCCCACCGTTTTTGATTTAATGCTCTAACTGATGAAGTCAGGCCAAATCAGGTTCATCTGAACAGGCCTCCATCCCAAAAATACGCCCCAGTGTAACAACTGTGGCAGGAACAAAGACTCAGATGCAGAGAAACTCACTGGAGGCAAGGTTGAGTTCAAAAAGGCAAAGTCTTTACTGACAGTTCAAAAGGTCATACTCAGGTAGGCAGCCCCAAAAAAAGGCAAACAAAGCAGGCAGGGAGTTGGCAAAAATCCACAAACCAGTGGAAAACAGCAAAGTCAAATGCCACAGAAACAAACTTTCAAAAAAACACCCGAAAGCAATGAACAGTCGAGGGAACAGAGACAATCCAGCGGGGAAGCATTGGGAAACAGGGAAGTATATATACACAAGGAAGACTTGAGTGGGCAAGTGGGCTGGTGAGTGACATCTAGCTAAGTAATGATGACACCATGGATGTAGTAGGTTGTAATTAGTGTGACATTATAGACAAATGTACACAAGTCCTTTGAGTTTTGAATGATTTCATTTACTTAAACGAGAAGGGAGCATCGGGTCTACCAGCTGTTATAGATCATGGAAGCCCAGTGCTTAAAACCCAGTAGTGACAGCTCTCAGAAGGCTACTCCTTTACGAAGCACACACACACACACACACACACACACACACACACACCGAGCACTTGATTATTCTCAGTAAATTCTAGGCTGTGGTGTGGGAAAATCCCAGGAGACCAGCAGTTTCAGAAATACTCAAACCAGCCTTTCTGACACCAACAATCATGCCACAGTCAATCAATCACATTTTTTTCCACATTCTGATGTTTGAGGTGAACATTAACTGAAGCTCCTCACCTGTATCTGAATGGTTTTATTCATTGCACAGCCATCAATCATCATGTAGCAGAACAAAATGACTCGGGGGGGCATCTGAAATTAGTCAGGGTGTGCTAGCGTGGACACCTAAAAGTGATTATCCTCCGGTTAATAGACGACTAAAGCAGCTTTTATCCGGATCAGTCACAATGTTTAAATATATGTCCACTTTATGTCCAACCGTGGTCCATTCGAGGGATGTGTTTGTGAAATTTGAATGTTTCATGTAACTGAATAATCAAAGTCGAAGATGCAAATGCATTTTCAGATTACAATGTAATAAGGCATTTACATGACTACAGGCAACAGCATAGTAATGTTTATATGCTTTTGGTATTTATAATATCCTTGTTTGGAAACTAAACTGTAATCAACATGAACATAATGTGATGGCTAATATGGAAAATAACATCAGAATCAGCAATGAACAATAGTGTGTTATGGTTCCACAGTGTGTTCTCTGACGAACAGATTAACAGGATAGAAAACTGATCACATGATCGGTGTCTTTAGAGCATCATCACTCCACGATGGTTTGAGCTATAGACATTGTCCGTGTGAGTCGCTGCCTTTGATCGATAAATGATGTTAGAAAAATTGTCCACAGTCTTACCGTGTGCCGTGACGTCTAGAGTCACGTCTCTGATTTGAACCTTCCTGTCTCCCAGTGGGTGTTGCCACAGCCAATCAGAGTATCTGATTCGGAGGCTTGGCTGTCATTTGCTTGTTTACCGAAACTAAATGCGAGCAGTGCTGTTTTATTGTGAGTTCAGAATGAGGAGAAGTCGTTCTGACTTTATTGTACTGACAGAAAACAGACAGAAAGATGTGACCGGTCACATATTTAGTGCAGCGGAGGACTTGGAGCTGATTTTTCCAGGGCCACACAAAAAACTCCCATAAATACTGCTCCAGAGAATGAGCTTATCTCATGAACAGATGAAGATAGAAACTTCAAATCACCTAGATCAATCTAGATATGTGCAACTTTCTGTGTTGAAGTTTTCTTTATTATGGTTTACCGGGCTTTTATCTATACCGTATATAATAAGGAAGAATTAAAGGTCTTTTTTTTTTGTTTGTTTTATGTATTACTATCCCCTATCATACTGTACAGAAGTCTGAGTGACATATGTGATTAGTTGAGGTTGTACGGATTCTGAATATGTGCAGAACTGAAACTCTTAGATTATATGACAACGTTATAATGCAAAACACAAAGGTATGAAAAAACTGAAAAGTCTTGATGTGTGCTTCAGAGGGTCAAAAGGAAAGTGGAATTTACACTGAGGGGAACATACTTCAGACTTCCACCGAATATCTTATTAGGGCAGAAAAAAAAAGCTCAAAGTGTCCAATTTGTGCTGAGGGTAGGTTTACGTTGGAGTCAATTTACAGCCACAGTTGTTCTGGGTGTCCAATATTGCTGTGGATGGGTTAACATTAACTGAAAGCCCTGTGCATCAATGTACAGACCTTATCTTTGAGCAACAAAGCATCAGTATTTGTGGACTTTATTCCAATGATTGATTATTTGAGATGCCTTCAAGTTTTGACTTGATGTTGATTTTAATCTCAGGAGAAAAATGTATATTGTAATCTTTTTTTTCTTATATTATAGATTATCTCTACAAGTTTGATTGTATGAGATGTCTCCTGTGAATGTAAATCATAATGATTCATCATTCGTCAGTCACAGTTCCACAAATGCCTGTTTGGCCCTCAGTGTAAAGCAGTTTGGCATTATGGATCTTCTAATTTCATATGCAGTGATTATTACAGAAGGGAATGCTGGGAATAATTTTGATTGAAGCCTGCAGAGTAAATGAATTGTCCTGCAACCACACAGCAGTCTCTGGGCGAGAATGAATTAAACTGATTGAACACCTCCAATAAGTGGGAGTGAGACTACACACACATTCATGCATACACATGGAGAAACACTCCCTCCGTCACTCAAACACTTGCATGCAGGCACAGTCTCCATCATACACACAAACACGATCAATTTACACATCAGGCATTGTATTGATCAGGCTATTTGCTGCTCGGGTCCCCTGCCATGGCCTTTCAATTAAGACAGGAAAGAGAGACAGAGAAGGGAGGACTGAAATATAGATGAGACACAAACAGGACTTTTTCCTCTGCATTCCTTCTGCTATGTTTCATTAAAAGTTAGAACAAGATATTTTCTTTTTATTTCCACTATAATTGGAACTAAATGAGCAAAAAAGCTCATTTATTTAGCACGTTTCATTCCAGGGGGAACCACAATGTGCTGCATGAAGCATGAACTACCACGAAAACTGTGTGGATGTAGAGATAAAACAAAAGACAGAAGTGGTCAATACAATTAAGACCAATATATGAGCAAGAAGAATGAGAATGAAACCAATAAAAGGAC
This sequence comes from Seriola lalandi dorsalis, assembly GCF_002814215.2. Taxonomy (NCBI): domain Eukaryota; kingdom Metazoa; phylum Chordata; class Actinopteri; order Carangiformes; family Carangidae; genus Seriola; species Seriola lalandi. Next base: position 741,309 of record NW_019525549.1, on the reverse strand, counting down.
TAAATAAAATTAAATGACATTTAAAGGTCCAATATTTTACACTTTTCCAGTGTTTTATTTGAAGTGTTGATCCATAAGAAGATAAATTTGTGGTTTTAAGACACAAAAACCACCTCAGTGTAGTTTTACATCTCCTCTCTCAGACTTCCCACTGGAGCTCTGGTAGTAACAGGTCGGTGAGCCAATCAGAAGAGAGGAGGCTCAGGGCCTCTTTTCTGATTGGCTCAATTCTGTTTTCTGAGTGATCCAATAGAAATTTAGCAGATTTCAGGTAAACAAACCAAATCCTGCAAGGTCAGATGGTGGGTCGAGGGGGGCGGGACCTGGTACATTTCTCTGTGGACTGGAGCTTTGATACTTTCACAGTATTAATATAGAAGCTAGACCTGATCTATAATCAAACAACACATGGACATCTGCCTTTATACTGTATGGGACCTTTAAGAGCAGCAAAACTATATGACTGAAAGGCGCAGCTAAAAAGGAAAGTCTTCAGTTTAGATTTATGGGACAATAGCATATGAGGACCTTTAATATGAATAGGCAATATTTTCCTGTGGCTTGGAGCATAAATGCTAAAGAATTTTCACCAGTTTTCGTGGAAACACGGAAAACTGAGCAGACAGCCTGTTGATGCCCAGAGGACCTGAGGGGTCAGGCTGGTTCATAGCTCACAAACATTAAGATTTTAAAATTTACTGGAAGCCGATGTAATGACCTCAGCAGAAGTGTTATATGGTTCTATTTCCTTTTTAGTTAAAACATTTTGAAGTAGCTGCAGACAATCGTTACCCTACACCCTGAGCCGTTTGTGAGCTTTTTTCAGACATGCATATTTAATTGCCAAGTTTGACAAATAAAAATAAAAGAGACAAGATCACCTGAAGAACCGTGCTGTTTTTAAACACCCTCTGGAGAAAGACAGATGGAGAGACGAAAATGGCACTGCATTATTAAAAGCAAGGGGATGTGTTGCACTGCCCAATTAAATTAATACAAATCTGACAGTTGAAAAAAAAAAAAAGCAAACATGCTTTAAATTTGAAGCATGTCAGTCTGAATGAAGAAACATACATTAAACAGAACCCTTATACCACTTTATTTTTACATGTTTTTTCTATTATGTTGATATTTTGTTATTATTGAAATAGTTATTTCCTCTGTATCTGTTGGTCATTATCATATATCATGTAATAATGGTCCTCTGCAGTGCATTGTCTATAGACACTAAGTGTGATCAATTGCTGTTTCCACCCTGATGAAGACCCCATGACATCAGAACCAGACAGCAATTTAAACTACAGACCGGTGACAAATTAAAGGTCATTCAAGGAAAAACTAACAATAGTGAGGTGTTGACCAGGTCAGTGCTGTGCCGCCAGACCATCTTCAGTGCACCATAGCCTTGGTGACTGTGAACGCCCTCATCTACAATCCACAACATTTTAATACTCATCAAACCATCAGTCCTGCCCGAGAGCCCGGAGGGGGGAATTGTCATCCTGGAAAGGACCCCTCCACATCAGGATAAAACTGTTTCCTCATAGAATAATGTAATAAAATAATAAAATAATGACCCCTCCCTCTAAGAGGACAAGTGGACCCAAACCATGCCCCCCCCCCACAGAATACCAGACCCCCTCACTGTAGGGTCAAGTATTCAGGCCTGTACCGTCTCTTGCAACAACTCCTCCAACCTGAACAACCAAACAGGTCGTTTTTTCGAACCCTCTGATACGACCTATAGGACTTTCATGAAAAAGCGTCCCTACTACTACATTGTTACTACGAGCGCTAGATGTCGCCTCGCAGCAAAAGGTAACCATGGGTCTTAATAACCTGCTGCACGACGAACTATGGGCTCGTTTCCTACAGGACGGTCTCTTCTCTCGGTTTAGACCACACATGCACTCGGTCACTCGAGGAGAACATGGTGAGTTTTTCCTCGTCTCCTCTGGTTTCCGCACCACTGAACTCTCAGATATGGATTCATGTTTGTAGTGAGAGTTCATCACTGCAGCCCTACTATAACATCCCTCTGGATGTAACTGTGGACAACTGTTGGTGCTGACACAGTCTGATCATTGACGTTCTCAGTCACCTGAGGAAGAGTCGCTCTTCTGTTTTTCTTACATATCACGCTAATGCAGAGCATCACAGTCTTTAAATGTCCGACCCTGTTTACTGTCGTCTTTCCCATTGATTGATCTAAATGCAGATGTCACTTAAGTGTCTGTTTCTATTGAAACACCATGCAGCCGGATGAGCCTCACTACGACTGAAACTCCCGCCATCTCAGGTCCAATTGGAGCCTGTTGCGGTCAGGTTGCCGGTGTAGGTGGGCATACTCAGTGTCCTCGGGGACACAGGTCAGATCCACCCCTCCCTCCTCCCCAGCTCCACCCTCTCATCCAAATATCTCTCTTCTGGCTCCAAAAAAAAAAAAGAATGGCGACATTCATTAAGCCAAACTCGAGGCTTCAAAACGGCAGTTCACAAACCAATGGGTGACGTCATGGAAGTTTGCCACTTGATTTACTTGTATTTAATAGGCCAGGGCAGTGTGTAACATTGGTTTGCTGAGAAAGTTGAGCCAGGTTCAACTGTTATGTGAGAGCAGTCTGCTTTTTTGCCACTGCATCAGCACATTGGTCTCACAGACAAATTAATAAGGATGTTGGTTTTTTTAACACAATGCTGATGGCCTAAGGCCAGCTGCATGGTTCTTGCTCCAGTCTTCACACTCTTACACTAAAATTTTGTAACATAACAGTCTGTCGTTGGACCATCAGCCTATCGGTCTTTGGTATCCCCAAGTCACTCACTTCCCTCTAAAACATATCTGCATCCAGATAGCAGACATATTTTTGAAGACAAGAAGTGTAAAGAAACAAGTAGAAGACTAGAATCCCCTCCTCATGGTTATCTGACTCTGACTCAGAGTCAAATGAAATTTGAACCATTTGTGTAACATTTTGTCATAACTGCTGTATGAAGTCTTGAGTAATGGTTAAAAAGTGATTTGTGAGGTCACACTGACCTTGGCCTTTGACCTTTGACAACCAAAATCTAATCAGTTTATCCTTGAGTCCAAGTGAATGTTTGTACCAAATTTGAAGAACTTCCGTCGAGGCGTTACTGAGATTTCGTATCCATGACAATGAGACGGACAACCTGAAAAAAATATGCTGGTTCTGACTGTCGCTCTCAATAAAAGTAACAGCACACATTCTGTCCAATGGGGACGTGAGTGTAGTTTAGAAGTTTAAAAGTGTCAGACAGCAACTGCAACTTCCGCAAACAAGTACAAGGGCATGAGTGTGTACAGTGAACAGTGCACACACTCTCATAGGAGGTGAAACACAGATTGACACAGAGAGGATGGAAAGGGAAAAGACAAATTGCTCAACATTTAACAGGAGACTCATCAGTCTGCAAACAACACTGTCACAGCTGAGGCGTGGTCCTGACTTCATGCGTTAAAGGCTCGACATAAGTGAGTCTCTAGGCAGATGGTAAAGACAACAACTCCTCCAACCTGATACAAGTCCTACAGCGGGACGTGTACTGGACCTTGGTTGTCACGGTTACAATAATAAACCTTGGGATTGTACCAACAGTGCTGTTCTTACCTTTATCGCCATGGTTACTATAATAACAGACATGGCATGGTTAGGTTTAGGAAAAGATGGTGACTTGAGTTAAAATAAGTACTTTCTCAACATTAGAAGATCTTTGTTGTCATGGTTACAATATAAACAGCTAGTTTCACATGGGGATCGAACGCTGCTCTCCTGTGTCATATTCATCCATCCACCACGACCTCCTCCTGACGTGGACTTTGTCTCTCTCTATACTACGTCACCGCACTTTCCCCTTTGCTCCTGTCATAATTGCTACAGCCACTATATGTCGCCTAGCAACAAAACCTATCTATGGGTCATAAACACCTGCTGCACAGACGGACTATGGGTTTGTTTTGTACAGGACAGTCTCTGATAATAAACTGTTATTCATAGATTTGTAGACTAAAACATTCTGTTTAAGTCTGAAAGAGGGAAGTTTGATTTATTATCACAGTGATGAGAGGCTGTAGTCGGCATGGATACATGTCAGTCACAACTTCTTCTATTTGTGAAACTTCTCAAACCGCTCCTCCAGCATCATGCTCTTCACACCCACCAGAAATATGTCCCAGTCTTCACATCTGACCCAGTTGAGGTCACATACACTTTCCCGTTCACTTGAACGGGGACATGGTATCACACTTTTGGACTCCACTGTGCATCTGAAAAATATTTTCATTTTGGTAAAAACACTGTTTGAGGCTTGTTGAGCATACAGATCATCAAACAGCTCAGATGATTCTGCAGCAGGTGTGGTTTATAAGTTTCTATGGACATCGCATCTCACAGAAAAAGCCCTCCAGTGTCGCGTGCTATGACTGACAGAAGGTTCCTGTTGGAATATTATCAGGGGTGAAAATGGAGCAGAATGTACCTTAAGAAAAGTCCTTGAGTAAAAAGGAAGGTAGAGCAGAGTTTTGTCAGAGGAGCCTTTCTTGTGCTGGAGTGAGACTCTTCGGTTGGGAACTCTGTTGGGGTTTGGGTGTGTGGTTGTAGGAGGAGATCAAATGCTCCTCTCTCCTCTCTTTGCAGAACCAAAATGGTTATTGTGACAGTTTGAATAAATACAAGTTAGTGATCACGTGAACCCAGTGACGCAGGCAAACAATACTTTTCATCCTTGTCTTTCTTTCAACAGATTGGCACGCTAGCTCAGAGGATAACAATGGTAGTTTTGTTGCTGGACAATCCGTTAGATTTTTGAGTTATTTTACAGACTTGTGAGAGGAAGAAAAAGGTCCGAGCTTCCAGTGCGGGCTGAGTTTTGATAAACAGTGCAGATTTGAAATCACACATGTAGATAATCAACAAAAACACTGAAAAAGCTGAAATGTAGACAGAACTCTAGCAAAACAGCTAAATCAATGACTGAACTGCCTTCCATTTCAGAAAAGATTTATTCCTTTTCATTCTACCTTCCTTTTGACAAATAGAATCCTTTTACTACCAGATGCACTGCAGGAACAAAAAAATAAAAAAAATCTATTCAGACATTCTGTATGTTGTGAGTTTTCAGAGGCCACTGGGGTCTATTGAAGCTTATTCCATCTTTGTAACCATGTTAGTATAATCTAAAAAAAAAAAAAAAATGATCATGGTGTAGTTGTAAAACTCTTACAGATGACATGGAAAAATTATAAAAGATAGTTTCATACAAAAACCCTTGATGGCAGTGTGGTGCAGGTCTGTGCAGAGTTTTCTTTTTCATGTTGAATACGATGACGAGAGTTGATCTTTAAATACATCAGACACCTGACTGCAAGATTTTGTGAAGACAGACAGATTTTTCCATGTACAGTAAATGAAGTTATAGCTGCACGGCCAATTTAAGTCATTTTAAGCGCTTACAAAATGTGACTTGGAAGGAGGTTTAAATCAAGTAATAACTTTGTAGAAACATTTTGTTGCTGGTTAATATAGCGATTCAGACTGAAGATAATAAGTAATGATAGAAAGGCCAGCAAAGTATATTCAGTTTATGCCACTGAGCAAATGTGTCTCCTAGATATTACCTTTTTATAGTCAACAACAAATTTGCAATAAGTTTTGAAGAAAATGTCAAATGCAAAAATATTATGTTTTCTATCAAAAATCAATTTGTTGTTTATTTACATATTTGGCAAGTTAAAAATATATTGATAATGATCGTTTCAGTAAAATATTCATATTTTCTGCCAAAATCTTGCCGTGAAGTATCTACTTGAGGTCAGAATAACCTCTGCCTTAGTTTGATATTGAAAATGTCAACAGTAACTTACTAACTCCAGCACTTTGTACAACTAGTGTGTGGTACAAAAATGTAGCACTCCCTTGTGCAGCAAATTGAAATCATTTAGGCAGCAAATATGTTTTGTTGAGAGCACAATGTGCAAAAAAGTTACTAATATAATAAAAATAGCTCCTAAGAAATGGGGAGCAGCACTGGATCAGGATTTGGACCGCCTTCCTGTGAAGGACTGTCTCATGAAATAGCGCCCCTACAGTGGCAGGTGTATCTACCTTTGTCACCATGGTTACTTTAATAACAGCCATGCCTTGGTTAGGTTTAGGAAAAGATCATGTTTTGGTTTAAATAAGTATTTCCTTAACATTTCATGGTCTTTGTTGTCATGGTTACAATATAAACAGCTAGTTTGCCATTGGAATCAAACAGCGCTCTCCTGTGTCGTATTCATCCATCCACCACAACCTCCTCCTGACGTGGACTTTGTCTCTCTTTATACTACGTCAGCGCACTTTTCCCTTTGCTCTTGTCATCATTACTACGACCACTAGATGTCGCCTAGCAACAAAACCTAACTACGTATCGTAACAACCTGCTGCACAGACGACCTGTGGGCTTGTCTTTTACTGGAGGACAGTCTTGATACTAAATAAAATGCGTGTTCACATAGACCGGGGGTCATTACTCACTGAAATGAATCTAGCCATTCACGTTAATTAATGTCGGTTAAATTTACCTGGACACCGGAGACACAACACAACATATAAATCCACCAACAGATTTGTTTCCTCCCCTGTCGACAAAGAAGTGGCAAAATTACCAAACAGTGCATGTTGACTTTCCCAAAGGCAGCTCACACCATCTTCAAAAATCATATCTCAGATTTATTGAGCATTGTCATAAAACACTTTATTTGCCTTTTACATGAATTTCTCCTAGGGGATAAATAAAGTATCTATCTATCTATCTATCTATCTATCTATCTATCTATCTATCTATCTATCTATCTATCTATATATCTATCTATCTATCTATCTAATCTTTTTTCTAATCTTAGAACTCTTTCCTGGAGAAAACCCAGAAAGTGATGCTTCTTATGTTTTGATGCATGCAAGAGCATAAAACCGTTACCACTGCTTTGTAAATCATTTTAAGTTTGTTAAAACGGAGGAACCTAAAATCTCCTGCTGCCTTAAAATTGTGAGTGAAGTCTTTTGTTTACCTGGAGGTTTTTACTAGGAGCTGAGATATCTACAGAGGTGCCCTCCTCTCCAAAACCAACAGACAAGGGGATTATAATCAGTAAAAAACATTG
>NW_019525549.1:728772-734124 GCF_002814215.2 Seriola lalandi dorsalis | reverse complement strand
GCTTATTCCATCAGTTTGTCTTTGTAACCATGTTAGTATAATCTAAAAAAAAAAAAAAAATGATCATGGTGTAGTTGTAAAACTCTTACAGATGACATGGAAAAATTATAAAAGATAGTTTCATACAAAAACCCTTGATGGCAGTGTGGTGCAGGTCTGTGCAGAGTTTTCTTTTTCATGTTGAATACGATGACGAGAGTTGATCTTTAAATACATCAGACACCTGACTGCAAGATTTTGTGAAGACAGACAGATTTTTCCATGTACAGTAAATGAAGTTATAGCTGCACGGCCAATTTAAGTCATTTTAAGCGCTTACAAAATGTGACTTGGAAGGAGGTTTAAATTAAGTAATAACTTTGTAGAAACATTTTGTTGCTGGTTAATATAGCGATTCAGACTGAAGATAATAAGTAATGATAGAAAGGCCAGCAAAGTATATTCAGTTTATGCCACTGAGCAAATGTGTCTCCTAGATATTACCTTTTTATAGTCAACAACAAATTTGCAATAAGTTTTGAAGAAAATGTCAAATGCAAAAATATTATGTTTTCTATCAAAAATCAATTTGTTGTTTATTTACATATTTGGCAAGTTAAAAATATATTGATAATGATCGTTTCAGTAATATATTCATATTTTCTGCCAAAATCTTGCCGTGAAGTATCTACTTGAGGTCAGAATAACCTCTGCCTTAGTTTGATATTGAAAATGTCAACACTAACTTAACACTAACTCCAGCACTTTGTGGCAAAATTACCAAACAGTGCATGTTGACTTTCCCAAAGGCAGCTCACACCATCTTCAAAAATCATATCTCAGATTTATTGAGTATTGTCATAAAACACTTTATTTGCCTTTTACATGAATTTCTCCTAGGGGATAAATAAAGTATCTATCTATCTATCTATCTCTCTATCTATCTATCTATCTATCTAATCTTTTTTCTAATCTTAGAACTCTTTCCTGGAGAAAACCCAGAAAGTGATGCTTCTTATGTTTTGATGCATGCAAGAGCATAAAACCGTTACCACTGCTTTGTAAATCATTTTAAGTTTGTTAAAACGGAGGAACCTAAAATCACCTGCTGCCTTAAAAATGTGAGTGAAGTCTTTTGTTTACCTGGAGGTTTTTACTAGGAGCTGAGATATCTACAGAGGTGCCCTCCTCTCCAAAACCAACAGACAAGGGGATTATAATCAGTAAAAAACATTGAATAAACAATTACATTAAAAGTTTTGTTGACGCTCTTCAGTGACAGGACAGGACGTCTCCAGCAGCTGGGAGCTGAGCTGTCTAACATTTCCTCAGCTTGTTTCTCTGATGACTTCAGCTCTTAAAATCACAGATTTCTCTGGTTGGAAAACTGATGAAAACATTTGTGATAATGTAAGAACACAACTCACCAACATATTGAACATAGCTCTACATTTTTTTTTACACATTTTAATGTGTAAAGGTGACAGATTACACTTTGAACCTGAAATGAACAGGTCTGACATATTTAAATTTAACAAGAAAATATGAGTTGATTCCACTAAATTCCTGTATGATGCTTTACACGCTAGTGGTGTTCACTGTTGGTTCTAGAGAAGAGAAATCTTAACCCTGACAGTGACTCACACACAGTTATCCTATTTCGTGTCATCTTATTTCGTATCTGAATAAACGCTAAACACACGCACACCAATCACTTTCTCTCCTGCAACATTAATGCAACACAATTGACCCTTGCTTGAACTCTGCAGTAAGACACGTGTGTGTGTGTGTGTGTGTGTGTGTGTGTGTGTGTGTGTGTGTGTGCATTTCAAGGGGTTGTACAAAGTGCCCTCCACAGCCCAGTCATGTCTCTTAAACCTCCCCAGCCAACTGAAGGGAGACAGAACGTCTCACATCAATTATTGAACCACAGAAGAAAAAAAGAGGGGGATTGAGAGGTTGAAGGAGGAAGGAAGGCAGAAAGAGAGATGAGAGAAAAACAAAAAGACAGAGGGATATAGAGAAGAGATGGATGGATAGAGTGAGACAAGAGAAAGACAAAACTGTGTGATGCACAGCAACGGAGATGGGTGGAGAGCAAGGTGTGACTCATAAGGAGTGTGTTTAATTCATGGTTTTGGTGAGAAAAAAATGGGTGTTTAAATATTAACATCTGTATAAAATGTTTTCGGCTTGACCTCATCACTCATGCACACTCAGGTCATGGTAAAAAAGACTGTTAAGAGCTGGAGGCGAACAGAGTGGAAGTGACATTTTTGGACTCAGATGAATTCTTCTTTATTCATCCACAAACTGGTTAGTGAGGAAGTATAGTCACACACACACACACACACACACACACACACACACAGCGGCTGTGAAGACAGATGTGCTTTTAGTGGGCTTAAAGGTGTATGAGAGATTTTTTTTAAGAGAAAAGAGTCAACTATGTCAGAAGGTGGGGGTGCAGCAGAGAGGTGCATCTCACCTCTTCAATTTTTAAATTTCAGTTATTTCTGGCAACAAACATTTTACAATGAAGTAAACATATAACTTACGGCTTGGATGCGTCTGAACAGCGTTTTTTTTTTTTTCTTCTGTAATGTACTTACATAATTTATGTATATACAGTGAAGCAAAAGATCAACAAGAGAAAAAAGTAAGAAAAGCCAGAGGAAGGGGCAAACAACACAAGGTAAAAAAACAAAAAAAAAAAAAACATCATACTTTCACATAAAATGTATTTCACACAGATTTACAGCGTCAGAAATGCTGTAAATTCATCCGGTGTGGCCATCTGTTCCTAGCACCTCTCAAATCACGCCTTAACCTAGTTTTTGCAGAACAGACTGTCTCATATTCCTCTTTACTGACAGTGTCAAAGTGATGTAAGTAACAATATGACCAGTTTTTATAATCTGTTTAGATGTTTAGAAAAACGCTAAACGCTCCTTTCTCATTGGCTTTATATTTGCACTGCCGAGTTTGTAAATGAAGCATGTGTTTCTGTTCTTTTCCTTTGTCCACGGAGAAACAAGCATCTGACATCATAAACTTTCCGTCATTCCATTATTATTGACACTCCTCCTTATGAAAAACAGTGATTACAGCCTAAACTATCATGATTTCTAAGTAATTGAAGACGAAACGTCTATTTTTATTCCATGTATATCATAAATCCTCGAAAATAAAAACGACTAATTGAAATCGGTTAAGAAATCTAAAAGTTATAGAGCTTTTTATCCAGAAAAACTGCAGCTTCTCCATTTTATTCCTATTCGTTCACAGGGCAGCCTTTCCTGGTAACAATATGGCGGGGGCATTGATGTATGGTCCCAAGTTACTACATTCCATGCATATAAACTCAAAACTTCCTGTAAGTGTTTCAAATTAAAAGCTCTACCTGTAGCGTTTCACTGGACAGAAACCATTTATTTCTTACCAGGGCTTTTATTGCTGTGCTGCAGTAAGTGTATTGTCTCATTTCCGGTTGCTGGTGTTGTTGTTTACATGCTATTGCTAGCAGTTAGCAATAACTTCTCTCTCTCCCTCCCTCTCTCCTGCTCTCTCTGCTCGGTGTGTATCATGTTTAGTTATTCCTCTGCCTCCTTTAGTAATAATGATACATGGAATCAAAGTAGTTTATTTGCTGTAATGGAGGCGAGGCTCAGTGTATTGGAAGCGACGTTCACTTCAGAGCTGGGTGACTGCGTGTAACAAAAGGTGTTCAGCAGTTACAAGGATGTTTTACCTGAAGAGTGAAACGATAAAAACAAAATTGGAAGAGCGTTCTCCAACGTTAGTAAACCACAAATTATGAGCCATGTTTTCCTGTTTATGTGTTGAGTGCCACTGCTCAGCGCAGGTGTCATCGATTGTTGCTATGGTAACATCAGTCTTTGGCCTGAGTTAGCCTGGGGGAAAGATGTCTAATGTTTAAGGCTTAAAATAAGTCGTTCTTTATTCATGTGAAGCAGTACGTACAGTCATATTCACTCCACCACATTTCCCCGACGTTCCTCTGGATTAACACAATTTACCATACTACCTTTTTCTTAGAGTCATAGCTCTGTCAAATCTAAACACACAGTTATCATACATCATTATTATTATTATTATTATTAGTATTGTTTCTTTGTTGGCTAATTCCTCCAAAGCAGGACTCTTATCCGTCCTACGTGAAAATCTGAGGGATGCTCAGAGTTAAAGCAATCAACATGGTGACTGTAATAAACAATATTTAATGTGGTCCACATGAAGATAGGAGATGCTCCAGAGCATAGATGCTGGTGCTAACGGTGTAAAGCCAACAGGTGGATTATGGAAACCTGCAGTTAACTCTCCCTGAAGGTTTTAGAGGTAAAGATGGCGGTGGGAAGGTGAAGTGTTGAGCAATAGTCTGGACGACAGAAATACAGTGATATTTAAAGACAAGCATCCAAGGACTTATTGTAGCTTGAAGAATGTGAGGGACTTTCACAGCATGTTCCACTGGAGTGACAAATTCCAGAAATTCACAAAGAGACAAGGACAGAGAAAGTTAGTTTAACAAAATCCTACAGATTGGAATGAACCGATGCTGAAAGGGACATAGTAGAGAAGCAATGTGAAACTCAAAGCTTTTACAAACACGTCTATGACCTCACATTGGCTTTTTATCAGGCTTCAGTTTAATGTAATGTGCATTTCCCAGTGTTCAGTTACATACTTTATATGTACATATACAGTATGTTTGTAAATAACCTTCAAATTCTATCCACATATTAAAGTTTTGACACTGTTGTGTCTCTGCCAAAGTTATAGGAATAGAATACAAAAGTCTTTTTCAGGCGAAAAGGAGGATAAAGGTCCAAAGACTGACCATGTAGAATAAACTACTCTTACTTCATGTGAACAAGATATTGTGAAAACAATAAAGTCTTTATTGAAGAGTAAAATAAGAGTCAATTAAGAGTGTAAATGTAAACCTGCTTCCATCAGGTACATTTACATACTGCTGAGCAAAACTGGAATTTCCCCCAGTGAGTTTGATGTAAAACGGTTTTCTCAACACAGCTGCACTGTTATGGATGTATAAACATTTCTTTATGTGCAAGAAATGAATGAGCGGGTGCATCTGTGTGTTTGCACCAACACGTATGTGCACATGCCTTATGTCTGCATTTGCACTGTTGAGCTCGAGTGGTGAAAGAATGATTTTGAAGCAATCGCAGTGATGAATGTACACTTTCCAACCAGATGTCTATGGAATAAATCAAGCGTGCTATTACTACGACCTTGATGAATGACACATCACACTTAGAAATGCGGATTCCAGCAAGATGCCTACATGGGTAATAAACAGTGAGTGGGACAGAAAGAGACACTGTGAGG
>NW_019525549.1:650884-728738 GCF_002814215.2 Seriola lalandi dorsalis | reverse complement strand
CTAGAGGAAGAGGAAGTGTTTGGATTACTAATATAAAGCCTATTGATTTTTGAACATAAGGAACATGTTTTGTTTTTAATGACACAATAATGACCTTTTCCAGCAAAAGATCAAAATGATTTTTTTGTACAATAGACTAAGTGCTTTATTTTGTTGACATTATCAGACCAAATATGAAAATGCATAGTTTGGCATGAAGTTACTTTTGCAGTCACACAATTTAACAAACTATCATTTCGCATTTTTTGGAACACCCTGTTTTGTTTTTGTAAAATTGAGAAAAGGAAACTTTAAATGCAGATTTTTAAAACTTCATAACTTCATAATAGACGTCAGGGCCACTTTTCACATTAAGATTAATTAGTGAATCCTGGAAGATTCATTAGCAAAAGAAAAAAAAAAGAGCAAAGTCTTATCTTGCTGAAGATAAATTTATGTTCTCCTTTCAAAGCTGCGGAAGGACATTCAAGGTCATTAACGAAAACACAACCACACATTTTTACATCTACGGCTACAGTGACATGGTCACATAAAGCGTGGCAATTACAACTCAACAATAGTGTCAATTGATTCTAAGATATACACAAAAATGCATGAAAAGACCCGAATCAAATAATTTATCCTACTAAAAGCGTTGTGTGTGTGTGTGTGTGTGTGTGTGTGTGTGTGTGTGTGTGTGTGTGTGTGTGTGTGTGTGCGTGTGTGTCCAAAGCCTGCTAAATGTTATACCATCACTTCTTGAGCTACACTGTTGCAATGATAATTCCTTCATTAACATGAACACACACACACACACACACACACACACACACAGCAGTGCATTTTGAGTCCCATATACACAGTCCTGCTGCTAGAGGTATTTGCTAGAGCACCAAAAGTGTGTTAATCCACAGCTGAAAATAGTGCCCAACAAAAGCACTATTTACTTTAAGTTTGAGTAATGTCTGCTTGAAACTACAGTGCCCAGCCGTAACGGGAAACAAGGTCAAAGGTCGAACTGTGGATGCTGGAGTTATGTGATATGCGCCAGACTACCCAACATTTGGTCATTTTCATATAAATTCATGCGCCACTTGTCATTGCTGAGCAACTGACAGCATCTTAGCCACTGTGACACGGTATCAGTAGATGAAATCAATTCTGAGCAGATTTTAATAGAATGTGATTTTTACTGACTGTATGAGACAAATGAAATAGAATGAGGGGACGAGTTGACGTCAGTATCTCTGTGAAAGAGAACACGGAGCAACATCGACACAACTTCTATCACGACCTGTCTTTCACACACACTCACTCACACACAAACACACAGACACACACACACACACACACAGACACACACAGACACACACACACACACACACATGCATGCTCAAAGTTCTGTAGCTCAAACTGCCTTGTGTTTACCAGTCATTTTGGACAGATGGATCTCGTTGAGTCATTTACCCTTCTTACACAGCCTCTGTGTGTATGTGTGTGTATGTGTGTGTGTGTGTGTGTGTGTGTGTGTGTGTGTCTGTGTGCATGTACACTCCTCTGCGCCTCCACATATGTCAGCATTCATCTGCCTGTCTCTCACTCAGAATCTATTCCTGAGTGTAATTTTCAGAAATTTCACCACAGTTTTTTGCCGCTTCCTCTTCAGCATGACAGTGAAGCGATTATATTAACTGATCTAGAACTGTGTGGGAAACAACCTTCAATAAACGTCTCTAAATTAATCCTTAGCAAAAAGGGGAGATATAAACCACAGATTATTACTTCACTGGAGATATCGTTGCTCGGACTAAATCTTTTCAGAGAGAAATCAAGTATACGAGAGCAGAGTCTGAGAGAGAGAGAGAGACTAAAAAACAGAGGGAGACTTTAGAAAGAGTGCAGAGAACATAAACTGATCGAAATGGAAAAGAAAAAAAAGAGTAAATGTGCATTTTATGAGAAAGGCACACGTTCATAAAACATGGTTCAGTTCAAATATTTTAACATGCTTCCTATGTGTCTGTATGTTAACTGCATTGTAGACACAAAACCACTGTCAGATCAAATATGAAAACAAACGGAAATATTTTATTACTAATTGTTGTTCATAGATCGGAGGCTGGAATAGTCTGCCTGTACATTTTCCTGAACATCCAACTCTTTCTCCTAGAAACCGTTATTAATTAAGAAGAACACAGGGGAAAAATCGTACTCACTGGTGATTAGGGGAGACATATTATGACATTTAGTTTGGAGCAGGAAGGTTATAATATTGTGTCAGGACTGCACTCAGGTCAGCCAGCAAAAGGCTGACCTAGTAATTAACCCGTCCTTTTTTTCTTTTTTCTTCTTTTTTCTTTCACATAATCAACTACTGAAAAGCAATTTGTGCGAAACTATTATCAGTCAAGTTTTATGTACATACTGTAGATAGCAAGTTGAATTCATTGTATTACCCAGAACCAAAAACAAAACACTGCAGGAAAACTCGAAGCGGCTTATTGAGTAAATATTGAATGGTGACGATCACAGAAAGAACTTTGACTTTTAGAATCTAATTTGTTTTGTCAATTACATTTTATGTAGAAACATATGTGTTTTTCCCCCATTCAAGTGAATGGGGCCACTGTTTGTCTTTGTGCACACACAAATGAAGTTGTAGGTGGATGGTGTGTGTGCTGTGCTTCAACCCCGGAGACCAGGTTTTTATCCTGTCTCCCATGTGGTTAGATTTAGTTAACAAAAGCTCAGGTCAGGAAAACATGTTTGGTTTTAATCAATCAATCAATAGTTTCAGGTCAGTCTTGACCAGTGCAAACTTTAAGGATACTGTACTGCATGAGTGGCTATTGTAGGAAAATAAATTAAATACATGAACTTCCTCGTTATATTGTTAAAAATATAATCAGCATTGGCTTTCGTACAAAACATATGTGCTGTTTGTAATTTAGCAGTATGTAAACTTCATGTTTCATGCATACGATTGTGGGAAAAAAAAATCTACTGTTTGGGTTAATGTGGCTGAATGATGTTTTCATGATGTTAAAAATAAAGTATCAAACCATGAATGAAAGGATGTTTGCATCTGTGTGTGTGTGTGTGTGTGTGTGTGTGTGTGTGTGTGGTTTGCAAAACTGCTGGACTCATCACCCTTTGTGTTTTTCTAAGTGTTGAGTAGCTCAGCCTCAGGCAGGTACTTGCTCACCTACCTGGAACCAAAATATAAAAGTTGTGGTTTACATTGCAAATGGCTTTTAGTTCTCAAAATGTATTATACAAGTAACTCGTACTTCCTCTGGCCCAAACAAACAGCTTTTAAATAGATCACTCATATGAACGGTGTAGTTGATGCTGCAGGGATATCAGCTGATGATCAGCTGCATAAATGGTCCTCCCATGAGTGATGTTAAAGTTAAAGTTAAATCATTTTTAAAGATTTTTAAAAATGTTTGATTTTCTTTAATACATCACTTATTTACCACGATTCATATTTCCCTCTTTCGTTCTTTCGTTCTTTCTTTTTCTTTCTTTCTTTATTATAATGATCTATCTGCATCAACCCATCAACATCAAGAGGCAGCAGAAGTGTCCCTACACACACATACACACACACACACACACACACACACACAGACCATTGATACATGATCTGTCTCTAATGTTCTTAATGTGAGTTTTGGAGATTAGATGACGAAAATGCCAGAAACACACACACACACAGACACGCACACACACTTATGACCCCATCCCCCCTCATAGCATCTGTGTGTGTGTGTGTGTGTGTCTTTGTGTGTGCGTGTATATTTGTATGTGTGAGCTCTTGACGTTGATGGTTTACAAATGCAGACGAATGATCGGCGGATGACAATTCCCGTAATTGTTAGCCTCCAACCCCCACACACACCCCCACCCTCTGGCAATACGAGAGTGCGTGTGTGTGCTATCCATCAATGGAGAGTGGAAAGAGGGGGAGTCCCGAGTGTCACATTTATCTAGAAGGGGAGAGAGAGAGGGATAGAGAGCTAGACAGCAACAGAAAGACAAAGAGATAAAGATACTGTTTGCGCTCCCTTTCTTTCTTTCTTTCTTTCTTTCCTCTCGTAGCAGATTTCGGCGCTTTGTGTAGAAGCTTTGTGGTGTTTGTGTCTCTTTTGGCATCATATGTGCTCCATTGCTATTTATTGTTGCGACACCTAGACACAATGAGGCCTTTACCATGATGCCATGATGCCAGAGCCACAATTCAACAACCACCCACAGTGTGTTCCAAACACCAAAAACTATGCACAGTGGACTGTGGTTTATGGCATCATGTACGTTTCCAAAATGGGTTTTTTTTCATGTTTTTTTTTCTTTCTTTCTTTCTTTCTTTCTGTTTTCTTTTTTCCCACACTACTGTAAAGCGATAGAAGAAGCATTCAGATACTTAAGGCAATTAAAGTAGCAATACCGCAGTGTAGAAATACATGGAGGCACTTTATGTTTTAATTTCCTAATAAAAATAAATAAAACTAAACTGCTGTAGCACTGCAAATTATTGGAAACTTCACAGTTTCATTTTGTACCTATTATCTCAGTCAGGATTAAGGTCAGATGCAAAAATGTCATATTTGTTTCTAAATTAGAGGAAACAATTACAACAGAAGATTCCTCTGCAAATCAACTAACTCCACATAACTATGTAATTTGTTTCAAAAAATAGAAAATAATGAAAATAAAAATAAAACCCTTGCTTTGTATATTATCTTAATGACAAGTTACATAGGTCTTTCAAGGAAAAATCTGGGGAAATTATTAAGAAACTACAGGGCCAATAAAATGACGTATCCCACTGCAAGTAAACATCCTGTATTCCAACATAAAGGTAAAGATCTGCGAAATGTACTAAAGTATCAACAGTAAAAGTTAAATGTGTTTATATTTAATAATACTGAATTAGTAAAGTAAATTATATTAAAGTGAATTATTAGTAAAGCAGTAATATGTAACCACCAGTCAACCATCTTGTCAAGGCTGAGCTTTTCGTCTATTTCTTATGTCACACAATTAGGTTGTTTAATGTGCAAAAATGTATCATGTGTTTTTCTCTAATGATTTATTTTGCTTCTGAAAATTTAATGTGTAAATAAATAAATGTGTAAGTATAGGAGCAAAAAGTTATATTTCCCTACTATGAAGCATGTCGTAGTATAAAATGAAAGTAATGGAATAATGCGCCCTTCAGTATGTGTTGTAGTAAAACTACCGAGTCACCATTGATTTTAACATGAGCTTTATAATACCAGTGAAGTATTTGCATCTTCAGCTTTGGTCTGCGAAGTTTGATCTGTAAATGACATAAAGGCAATTCTAACTAAAAATAATATGAAAGATTATTATACCTTCCCTTCCTACAATACACAACTAAAAATATACATATTCTTCTGCGCATTTTTATGTCTGTTAATTTAATCATTTTTTTAACTGACTGTGCTAAAGGTTTTCATTTTTATTTACTACAATTGTACACATTATTTTTTATTATTAGTCATCACCCTTATTTTTTAAACATATCTTTTCCTCTGAAGAAACAGTGCATTGCCTTTATCTATTTTCAAATAACATCAGGGCACTTTCAGAAAATTAAATTAATTTTGAATGACTTAAAGAGATTTGCATGTACAGTAGAGTCAGCGTTTCAAGTTAAGGATGAGTGATTTCAGGTCAGTTTGTTTGTGGAAATTTTTCCAAGCAGCAGCCAAATTAAAATCCTAAATATATCCAGAGCTTCATTTGAAGGTAGATGAAATGTGTAACAGTCATCCATTATTTAATGAAACAAGAAAGATCATCATTTCAGAAAGAAAAATCATTTTCCCTGAAAGTTGTCCTCACATGACCTCCATCGTTTTGACTTCCTAATAGATACCACAAGATTGAACTAATAATTAACTTCACCATTAAATCAACAGATTAATCTCAAATGTTACAACCAAACATCACACAATACAGGGTTTATAATAACATAATAATAATAATAATAATAATAAGAAGAAGAAGAAGAAGAAGAAGAAGAAGAAGAAGAAAAAGAAGAAAAGAAGAAGAATCAGCTGTCTGTCAGCTGACTGAGTAACTCACCTCTAAGCATGTGTACAGCTAGAAAGGTGTGGACAATTACTTTAGAGTCGTGAGCCCACCTGACTCACTGAAACATACATGTAGAGCAGATGTTGTACGCCTCTCTTTGTCTTTGTGTTTCCCTTCTTTTATGTTCGTCTCTACATATTATTTCTCCTTTATCTCTCGCTCGCTCTCTTTGTCTCTCTCCCCACACACACACACACACACACACACACCTACACACATGCACAGACCCAGAGGAAGCAATAACAATCAAATTCCACCCTCCCTAGTCATCCCTGACCCACCCTCCCCTCCCCTCACCTCCCTCCACCACCACCTTTTACCCATCCCTCCTCTCATCTCTGTCCATCTAATTTTATGAGTGTCTGGGGAGTTTGTCTGTGTATGTGTTTTTTGTGTGTGTGTGTGTGTGTGTGTGTGTG
Source organism: Seriola lalandi dorsalis (assembly GCF_002814215.2). NCBI lineage: Eukaryota > Metazoa > Chordata > Actinopteri > Carangiformes > Carangidae > Seriola > Seriola lalandi. The sequence goes on along the minus strand of NW_019525549.1, from coordinate 722,214 downwards.
TGTATTGCAGGATGCGGTGTGTATGTCTGTGTGACAGCATTGTGTTTGTGTGTGTGTGTGTGCGTGTGTAACTCTAGCGGAAAATGGCTGCCTGTCGCATTAGTGGTTGGATGGGCTAAAAAATCACTTCTGTAATCACATTTAGACGTCAAGCCTGGTCATGTTAACCTCTTTATTTAGAGGTATGGATGGATTTTAGGATGGCTGCAGTGATGGAGGGGATGGAAAAGAGGAGGGGAGGTGGAAACCAGATGCTGTTCCTATCAAATCTATGATTCATTTCACTCTGTGTTGACTATTTCTGTAGATCTTTAAAAGACGGCTACGCTCTGATACGTCATTCGCCGTTATGGTCGCAAAAATAAACATGCAGTTAAGCTCATGGAATGGTCACACTTTGTTCAGGTTTAGGAAAAGATTGTGGTCTGGAGTAAAATAACAACTTCCTTAAGGTCATGGTTGCAATAACAAATATGTGGTTAAAGTGGAACGTCACGGATAAAAGAAAGGACGGTGACGGTTCCTTTCAAACAGGAAACAAACAGCCGTCTTCTGTGTGCTGTGTTTTCCATGCAGCACGGTCCGGCCCCCTCCCAACCCAAACTTCGTCACTCTTCATCTTCCTCTCAGTTACTCACAGACTATTTTTACTACACCAACCAGACTTTTATATATTAAACTGACATCTATCTGCTAATGACACATACTATTTAAAGATGATTATATGTGACATTTCATTTGAAATATTTATTTGACTAATAAACTTTTGATTTTTGTCTCAATAAGCATAGTATTCTGAAAATATGCATTCTTTGACAATAATATTATTTATTTAGTTAATAATATTTATCAAAAAACAGTTATTGAGTTTTGTTTTTTCAGAACATAGAACCTGCCTTGAGTCAAAATGGACACAATTTATTTTATTGCTAATGATAAACGGAACAGGTAAATATATTATGAGATCATGACACTTGATGACACCTGTTCATAAATCTTATTGTTTGACTAGTGGTTGACTGAAATAAAGTGTTGTTTATGGAAATTAAAATTAAATTAAATTGAAATTAAATTTTAAAAAAAGTATATGTGGTCAGTTTTGACCCACAACCCAACAAATGTAACAACATTGTCTCATCTTACAAGAAAATACAAACAAATTGTTTAGTTTTTTTTATTTGTCATTAACCTCTGATAATATATTTGCCTGTTCTCTTCATCATAAGCAATAAAATAGATTTTAAACAAAAAAGAAGAATTTGTATACTGTAAGTTAAATGTGGTGTAAGGTACATAAAATATCAAAGTAAGTACATATGTATTACAGTTGTGAATTATTAATATGTTACTTAGAAGACAAAACATTTTACTGGAAGATAATAAGTGTTTATTCAGTGCTTGTAAATGAATTCAAACATGACTCAAACTTGATTCACAAACAACTAAGTGTGTAAATCCTTCTCAAACACAGTGTGAGGAATAAGTGACGGGTTAGTTTTATTTTGACTGAATCCCACATTCCCCATCCTGCTGCTGGAGCACCAAATGTTCATTATTCCACTGCTGAAAATAATCACCAATAATAAATGCAGCATTTCCTGCTGTTTGAACATTACACCTTATACCTTTGCTTAAAACTGACAACAGAAGACACTTGTTTGATTTGACCCGTCCTGAAATCCAAGGCGTCACTTCTTTTTCCCAGCAGCACTGTGAATATTTAATGGATGTGTTCAACAAAGACACAAAATATTGTATTTATTTTTTGAGTTTTGAGTTCAGCTTAAGCACATGAAGATCAGATCATATTTTGTGACCAGTTAATGCAGAAAAACCAGGACATTTCAATGGGTTCACACACTTTTTCTTGACACTGTACTTGTGTGTTAAAGACAGTGATACCTACACGTATGAAGATAAAAACACTGATGAAACTAGAAAGGCGTTGCAAATATCCCATGCATCTGTCAGTGACTGCTTATCATTACCGTATTTATTTCAGTATTTTCTATACTTGTTTAGTCAATTATTCATTTATCTCTTCTAATAAGTTTTTTATATTTAATATTGTTTTATACTATTTCCTTCAGGTACTAGTTCAAATTTTTTCAAGAACTCAGAGAGCGCAGACCTCCACCGAGGCCAGTGTCAAACAACACACACCACACTTCAGAGAACAAAATTCAGATTGATGGGACCTTATTCAGATCTGACCCTAAAATTGAATGGGTTCTTCCGTGACCCTTGACCCATCCCTCCACCAAGTTCACTACTAATTGGTTCAGTAGTTTTTAGGTAAAGCAACAAACAGCCACAGGTGGAAATATCACCTCCTTGCTGGAGGTTAAATTGAAGGTGTCAGGCAAGTGTGATGGTGTTGATGCTACTCTGACGACTTTGTCACACAGGACTTCTCAGTCGCAACTGTGTCATAAATGACTAATATATAATAATAATAATGATGTAGATAGTTTGGTGATCTATTTACATAAACTGTTTCATGAAAAAAAGAAAAGAAAATGATAGATATTATTTTATTTTATTATTTTATGAATGAAGTAGGTTTACCAGGCCTCGGTAACAGAGCAAAACAGTTCATTTTAAAAGCGTAATGTGAGTCTGACTGTCTGTAACTGTCCAGTAAATCCTTATTCAGCCTTCAGCCTCTGTCAGGACTGAATATGTAATCAGATAAGAAACCACAATCACTGGGGATGCTGCTGCTTCCTTGTCCCTGTCAGTCTATCTGTCACTCTCTCTCTCTCTCACACACACACACACACACACACTCTCTCCCTCTCTCTCTCCAATTCAAATCTTAAAGTCAAAGGTACTTTATTGGCATGAAAGTTTCATAGGAACACAATGTTTCCAAAGCATCAAAATACAACTGGCAAAATCCAAAATGCAACAAAGAACACCAAGATCGATATATATATATAAATCATATATCCACAGAATATATATCTGTGTGTCTGTGTGTCTGTGTGTGTGTGTGTGTGTGTGTGTGTGTGTGTGTGTGTGTGTGGGGGGGCAACCCTCAGGTTGTGGCATGTTGCTGTCTCCCTCTCCTAGGAGTATTTTTAATTTTAATGTTATTTACTACAGTGAATGATTTACATTTTAGGAGGAAGTGTCTCAACCTCACCTGTCGAACAGTGACCACATGTTGCCGTGAACTGTGTCGTCCTTGTCGGTTCGTGGTCACTGAGTCTGGACTTGGAGGAGGATCAGGATCTGCCTCTGACAGTTAAGATATAATCTGTTTAGGGACAGACAACATTCTCTCCTGTGTCTCACATATGTTTGTGTTATAACCTGCTTTACTCTGATGGGTGTTTGGGAAGCTGTGTTGTTGTGAGACCGGTCAGAGTGTGTTTGAGAGGGGGCAGTTAGTCTCAGCAGCAACTGACACAGGGGACTCTTTTCTGGGCTCAGCTCTTGGGTTTGGAGGGCTGTGGGATGGAGGGGCTCTGGGGGGGTCTCGGGGCTCGGGGGGGATCTGGATTTAATATGTAAGTGCTGTCTTTTGAATGTTAATTATTAGTAGGTATATGTCTATTTCTACTCTACGTGTAAAATATATCTGAAGATTCCATAAATACCATATACTGCGATGGGCAGGATAACACTCTCAAATACTCGCATTTTTTGTGGAATTTGTGGAAGTTATAAAATTCTATCTTAATTAGATTTAGAACTTTTAAATTAAGAGATTTTTTTGCTGCATTTTTTATACCAATGTGAGTATAGCTCATACTGTGTTCAGTGATTTGATTATTTGGGGGACGAACTGGTATTTCTTTCCTTCACTGTAGTCCTGGTCCAGTAGGAGATAATAGAACAAGGTCTTCACCTCTGGGTGTAGGGGGGAGGGGCCAGGAGCAGTACAAGTGTGTAATGCAGTCCTTCATGGCAAAGGGTCAAAAACTATTTTGAAATTGATAAAACATGCAAATGTCTTACCTTTGTTGTTTGGTGAACAGGTTTGTTATTTAAAGTGGGAGGTATATATATATATATATACATGGTCGGTGGTGCTGTTTTTTAGGGGATATTTAGATATAGGGCGGCACCTTGTCGGGCGCTCACAAGAAAAAAAAAGTAACATTTGCACGATCCATTTTCCATCGGTCATTTGCATCACCTCAATAACATCATGTCACTGTGTGGCCTTTCTGGGTGGTGCAGGGTTCTGCTTGCAGAGAGGGTCTCTTGTCTCACTCTCAGAGGTGGTGGGAAACAGCGAGGGGCTGGCGGGGGTAGTTTGACCACAGGTCTCCCCACTGGAACGTGGTAATCTATCAAATAATGCATTTCTATCTCTGTACAGTATTAATACAATAAAATCAGTCACACCATGAAAAGCTGCCAAATAAAACCACAGTTCATTCATAATACTGTGAATACACACCTGTAGTCTCACACACATCAGTTTTCTGGGTTGTGTGAAATCATTAAGAACTAACTGATGACTTTGCATCAAGGAAAGTAAGACAGGTCAGGCTTTAGATGACAGATGTACAATGTAAAATGTGTGTGTCTTCTTTGAAGTGTGCATTAGTTTAATAATGAATTCTCATTGGTGTGTTGATCTATTTGTGGGATGAAGAGTTTGTGCAATTAATATTCTACATTCTCTATTTTATTTGTATGTAGGTATATACACTATTTCCTTTCTATACTTGTTACTTCTTCTTTGGTATTTATGATTGTATATAATTGGTATTTATTATAATTGTAGTTTTTGTAGTTTTTAAAAGTAATGATTTTTTGTTTTTTTATGAAAAGTTACACTTTGTGCGTAACAGTGTGTCTTTAGTTCTGGTAGACTGGGCTCTGCTGGCCTCCTCAGCCAGTATGATGTGTGCTGCTATAGCAGTACTGTGGTGGAGTGGCTCTGTCAGTGTGAGGACACCAGACTTTCCTCACTCTGTGACGAGGGAGAAGCTTTCTGTGCTCCAGGAATATTCCATTTGAGTCAACGAGGATTGCAGTTTCAGGGTGCTGGGGACGGAGTGGTCCCTGTTTGGCGGGGCAGACTGGAGGGGCAGTGTGGTCCTGGGGAGGGCTGGATGGTCTGGTTGGTGGCGCTGCTGGGACCAGTCTGTGACCGTGTGTCTCCGGCCTTACTGAGGGTGCTGCTCTGTTGCTCAATCCAACTCCGGATGGACAAGAAGTGTGTCTCTCTGCTCCATCTCCTTAATTATCTCGACTTCCCAGAGGGGGAGACCCTCCTGAATGCGCTGCACTGACACTGGTGTCCTGGGTGTGTGAGGGCTGTGTGGACATGGGAGGTTGGAGCAGTTGTTGTGGGAACTGAAGGCGTGCGAGTCTGATAGAGCTGTAACTGCTTTTTCCCACCAGACTTTTCACTCTGCTGAAGTCTCTTTCAAACTCGTCCAGCTCTGTCTGAGCCCCTTGAGCCGTCACTGAGTCTGTGTTGTAAAGATTGATGGTGGACAGCATCTGTGTTTAGCTGTCGGATGGATCATTTTGAGGTCCTTATGTTGCTCTCGGGGAGTGGAAGGCCAGGCTTCTGGGTGCTCCTGTTATTACTGCTCTGTCACCTTGTCTTTTAAAGCCTGCTCTGGTCTCCCAGCAGCTTCACTGGTCATGTCCTCTGGGTGGTGGATCACCAGACTATCCAGACTCCAGACAACCGAGAGAAATTATTTCTGTGTCCTCCACTTTAAGCTGTTCGGCTACAACTTTTACTCTGATGTACCAGAAGTCCAGTTTCCCTTTAATAAAAATCTTCTTACCGGTCCAGGTCTGAGAGTCCATGGCAGTTGGTATCTGACAGTTGACAGTCAGTGCTGTTACCAGTTAGCTTGCCAGCTAGCTATAGCTTCTTCCACAGTTTTCTTTACTGGTTTTAGTTTACAGTTCATCAGACTGACCTGGAACTTGCCCAGTTTGTTCCCAAATTTTTCAAGTTTCATTTGATATAAAACATGATCTAAAGGAAGCTCAGTAACTCGCTGAAGTAGGAGCTCATGTTTTGTAGTCTCTGCAGTTCAGGACAGGGACACTTTTTGCTTCCCAGGTGTATTAACAGCAGAGCAGAGGTCGACTCCACCTATTTTGTTATCTGTTTCTTCACCCCTCTCCTTTCTTTCTGTTCCCATAGCTTTCTTTTTTTTTCACACTTTCTCTCTACCACATCTCTTTGTTTTTGCTGTGGACCAAAAAACTGTGAACAAACCTCTTATAGTTTCAGATTACATCCCTGTTTATTCAGAGTCAGATAAAATATGAACCATTTGTGCGAAGATCTGTCATAATTGCTGTGTGAAGTCTTTAGTAAAGGCTAAAAAAAATGTTTTGTGAAGTCACACTGACCTTGACCTTTGACTTTTAGCCACCAAAATCTAGTCAGTTTGTCCTTGAGTCCAAGTGGACATTTGTGCCAAATTTGAGGAAGTTCATTCTATGTGTTACTGAGATATTGTGTTCTCAAGCCCACTACCGCATTTTGTGAGGTCACTGTGACTTTAACCTTTGACCTTTGACCACCAAAATCTAATCAGTTCATCATTGAGTCCTAATGGATGTTTGTGCCAAATTTGAAGAAAGTTATGCCACGGCGTTACTGAGATATTGAGTGTCCACGAGAATAGGACGGACAACCTGAAATCAAAATGTGTCCAGATTTGGCTGTCTCTGGCGTGAGGTATAAAAATTGTGTATATTAAATAATAAGAAATGTTAAGCATTTCTATTTGTTTATGTACAGTGGCATCGCTTTCCCGTTGACTTGAATGGAACAGTGGGCTCCAAAAGTCTGAGAACACTTTCCCACTGAATGGGAAAGTGGATTTTTGTAGTTCCCACATGAAGCGTCCAGCTGCACTGTTAAACCAGAGAGTTGTTTGATTAAGATCATAATTTGTATTGTTTGTTATTTTGTTCATCAGTATTGATTCATTTGTTCCATAATGTATTGTGAGAGATGCTGTGCTCCCTGCGTAGCTGATGTTTACACAGGCGTAATGCAGTTTTTAACTCTTTGGCCACATTCTTAGCCCAGGGCTAATAGCAGTCCAGGACTCTTGCCTTGGCTTACGCTGAGGTTTCACATCATCTGAAAGGATTTGACATTGATCTTAGCCCAGGGCCAGTCTAGTTCTGCTCTGAGGACACGCTACAGCTCACTCCTGAAAGTCCAACAGTAAAGATTTGTAGAAGTTGCTGCAGTGTGCAAAGCAGTCAAAACAAGCCTCAAGCCAAATCTTGGTCTCCACTTGCTCTGTGGTTTTAAATAAAGAAACGACCAGGCAGTTGCCATTATGGGATTTCAGTCAAGCACAGTGGCAGACTGCCTCGTTGCTAGGAGAATTCTGATTAATGTTGCAATCTGCAATTTGTGCTTGATTTGTGCTTGTATGCAGCCTCTCACAGCTGTGCAGGCATGAATAGACTGTGTGCTAAAAGAATAAGTCAGACTGTATCGGCAGTAGGTGACTGCTCAAACAGGATGCTGTGCCTGTTTAATATGGGCAGCTCTGGGATTGTTGAGATTGCTATGAGTATAAATGGCAGAGCTGTCATTCCCACATAAACTCTGAGCAGCTGTACGTTAAATGACGTACTAGCATAGACTGCAGTCAACGAGCCATGACAGAAAAGCAGGAGTGCTAACTGACAAATGAGGAGCTAGCGGAGTTTTGGTGCATGGAACGGCCATGGTGAGGCCGGGTGACTGTGCACCGCTCAGCTTCTTTTTTCCCCAGCCTCAACTTTCAATATTTATCTGTGTGAGAGCTGATGTTAAAATTACACTGCTCCGATGATCTGCCCCCGTGAAGTGGGCTTGACGAGACACATAATCTATATCAGCTGCAGGTTGACTGCTCTGTACGCTGACCTATCTTGACCTTCTCAAGGTGGAGTTAAAACATAATGGATAAGAAAGTGGCTGAGCAATGCAGCCAATTCTGTATCCTGTGTAAACGATTGCTTATGTTAACTTTTTATGGAAATCTTTATGTTGTCCAAAAAGAAGTTTAACTTTAAAATACAACAATGATGAGCATAAAACTGTCTGGGTGAATAACATGTATTAGATGAAGGTCTTACTCTCAAATCAGTTCTGAGAATTAAAAATGTTATTTACCAAAGGTTAAAATGCAACTTATACAAAAATATGTAATTAAGTCTTGTTTTACAATTCAAATTCAAATTTTTAAGATTCCATATCGACTAAAACCTTTATCTTATTCATAAGGAAAACTTCACTAAAAGCTTAGTTGTTAACAGTAACATTTTACTAAGCTTCATACACTTGTTGTCATTACTATGTCAGAGAGATGTAATACAATCCCATGCAACACAACAAGTTATGGTCGTCCAAAAACCAAATGTGAATGTATGCAATATGAATTTATTTCCTTCTGTGGTGGAAAAGTTTCTTGAGCAGAATGAAACATAGTTAAGCCACAGAACATGTGCATAGCACTGCAGTTCCACTGTACAGACTGTCCTCATGTGCAGCAGGTTACAATGACTCCGCTGTCGTTAAAGTTCACATGTTTATTATTGTAACCATGACAACTGAGGTCTGATACGCCTGCCACCTAGGGGGCAGTATTTCAGGAGACACTCCTATGGGTCGTATCAGAGGGTTAAAAAAAACAACTAATATGGTTGTTCAGGTGGAGGAGTTGTTGCCAACTAGAAATAATCTGCCTCACAATACATTTACTAATATGCTATTAGCTAGCTGGATACTAAACATAACATAGATAACACAGTTGCTTCTTATTCTTACCATAAAACAAGAGAATACATTTCTCATCAAGTACAATGGATACAGCAAACACAAGGATGTGGCTCCTTATGAACTCATCCATGACACCAGGGGAACACTTTGTTTTCTCAAGTGAATTTGACACAGTCAATACATATCTTCAAATGATTTGGCTCCTATATTGTAATGAGGATCACCTCCACACGACAAAACTTAAAGAATGAATCATATATTGAATTAGTCATAAATCCAACCAAAGGAGTTATTCACAGTCTCCTTAATAAAAAGTTACCTTTTCACTGCCGGACTTTTGCTTCTTACTTTTACTGAACCAACACTGAACCTGGACTTTTGCTCTGCCTTAAGTCAACTCATGTCTGCAACTCTGTTTAGTTCACCTCAGTTTCACAAGAGCCACAAGGCGCTATGTTCCGATACTCTGTGTTCCATTAGCAGCTTTTGGCAATGACAACCTTTTGACCTCCATCACTCCATAACACAGGTAGACCTCTCTCTCTCCGTCTCTCTCTCTCTCTCTTTCTTTCTGTCTCTCTTTGTCTCTTCATAGTTCATGGTTTCCAGTTGGAGCTAGTGTGGTGCACTTTGATTGCCCTCACTTTGCGGAAAAGGAATGCAGAGTTCGCAAGTTCAAGTCGGGTGGGGGTGGGGGTGGGGGTGTCAAGGTAGATAGTGTGACCTCAAAGTGTGAATTATGAATAAGCACTATGGTCAGTAGATTTTTATCTTCACTCAGTCATTTTAAAAAATGCAGACATGTTTGTGTGGGGGTGGGGGGTGGAGGGTTTACAGTCGTGTATGGCTGCGTATATAAACCTGTTACCCCTGGAGACCCATAGCCATGCACTTTAAAGAATGATGTGTCATCTGCAGATCCATGAGTTACTGTACGACAGAGCCTGTCAGCATTCTTTCTTCAACACAGTGGGCTTCATTTATCAATTATTAAGCCGTGGTACTTCATTTCATCATTACACATTTGTATAATTCAAACACTAGTTTCTGTTTTTTTTGTTTTTTTTTTCCAATTTTCATTCAGTGAATCAGTAATCAGTATGTCAATAAATCAGTAACGTGTGTCCTTTTCCACTTTCAGGTCTTCGGATGAAATAGCCAAATTCAAGCCCTCACTGCAGACGGCTCTTTCTGGTGAGTGCTCTCTCTACTTGATCTTGGGATATGAGTTGAACAGCCAGTGTTCACTGGTGCCAGAAGGACAAATCAACCAACTAAAAAAATGATTCAAGGGTAGGCTGGTTGACATTTGAGTTTCTCAGTTGTTTAATTTTGGATTCCTGCACCAACAGAAACAGAGATGCTGCTCTCACAGTATCTCCTCTCTGTCCCACTTTCACCTTTATTTACTTATTTACTGCTGCAGAGCAATTCATATGTCTTTGGGTCACTTTAGGTCAATTCAATTCGGTTCGTTTCACAGTGAAACGAAAAAGACATTTTTGAATTTCCTTAGCAAACTGACTCTTTCATGTCCTTCTAATAATAAATGCTAAAAGGATTTCATTTCTGATATGTTTATCTTAAAAACTAAACATGTTTACCACCTATAATCTTGAGGAGTGTACTGGCTGCAGTGAAAGTAAATGTTCTGGTACATCTGTAAATACTTTATATTTTTTCTTGCATTTTGAAGTATCTAGTTTACATAATCAAAACAGCACTAAGTATCCAAGTATGGCGGGGTGTGTCGGACTTGAGGATTGTGGCTGCACAGAAGTTTGTCACAGACAGAATAAGGATTTGTGAGTCCCTGAAGCTGAGCTGCGGCCTTGGCTGTAGCGGTACTTTGGAATAATATCATCACAGATGGTGCCTTCACAAATTTCAGTGTGGCAGGAAAGGTGACATGGTGACAACCCAGCACCAAAGTTGTGCCTTGGATCAGGCCCAATGTTTATGATACACTCTCCCACTTTTACTACTGTAAATAAGTTTTAGGCCTGCAAAAATCAGAAGGTTTTATATGCATAAAAAAAGTGTGTATGACATAGTTTTAGCCTCAGATACTAACTGAGAAAATGAAGACAAAGTTGTCCTTTAACATATTTTTACTTTTTTTTTTTGTATTACTATGTAGCCTTAAAAAGTAGAAAAAATCATTATAGTCCTCATCAAGACCAACTGTGGTAATATTATGCAAGTTTAGTCTTGAAGGTTTTTGAGTTTTGAGTTCACAGTTTTACTTTTTTTTGTAACGACTTCAAAAAAGTAAATATAGGAAATTTTGGTTTAGTTTTCTTTTCACACTTTCTTTGTAATTGTCTTAGATATTTACTGATACATGTAATTTGGTGCTAATTACACAGAAAATAGTGCTTGGAGATTTTTGAGGTTAGTTTATTTGTGTGGAATTTATAAGTATTTGTAGATTTCCAGATCAACTTCCTCCAAATAAACCTAACTAAAAAAAATATTTATTTATTAGTTCACTTTGTTATTATTTTCCATGCCTGTTCTCTTGACATGATAGATGTATGATATATGATATATATGACAAGCTACATTTCTGTTTGAGTTGCAGTTCATCCACATGGCAAAAGTAATAATGCTTTCTCTGAGTCTGGGTCCCAGTGAAAGTCCATATTCTTTCATTTGGGCTCATAGAGGTGAAAAAGTTAAAGAATCCCTTGAAGTACAGAAAGTTTCAGTGATGGTGCCTCAGATATGGTCTGCTGCTCTCTCTACAATTCTGTCCTCACAAACACAGAACACTGTGGCTTTCCAGCCTGTGTGTATATAATGTGTATCCTCAGTGTGTCTCTGTGTGTGCACTGTGACTGAGAGTAGCGGGTCTTCAGGGGCAGCTCTGTACCCAAGGCTCATTTTAATATATGTAAAAGCTATGGCTCACTGGAGAGCCTGTACAATGGACTGATCGGCCTCAGGGATGTGTCAGAGACCAGTGTGTGTGTGTGTGTGTGTGTGTGTGTGTGTGTGTGTGTGTGTGTGTGTGTGTGTGTGTGTGTGTGTGTCTGAGATGAGAGAGACAGTGGCCGAGGTTTGGACATGCGTCAATGGTCCGCCTGCACACTGCAATCTCAGCCTCTGACACTTTCAACACACACACACACACACACACACACACACACACACACACACACCAGTAGGCCTTGAGGTCAGACACATTTGCATATGTCTGTCCACTGTGGCTAAGCCCTGCAGTTCTACTCAGTGGAAAAAAAACTCTGCAGCAGTCGTACTCCAACCCTGCCTCCTGATCGGTGTTGCTCAGCGGACTCTGAGCAGGATATGGCTTCAATCTGAGCAAACTGGTCGCTCTATTCTGACCAATTGCAGGCAAGTCTAGAGGCTCTGACTGCAACTGTGTGGAAGGTTCAGAGGACTGATGTCTCAAAAAGCAAGTATTAAGTAGTAGAAGTGGGTGATATGGCCTGATTTTTTTATTATTATTATTATTATTATTATTATTATTATTATTATTATTATTGTTGTTGTTGTTATTTATTTTTTGATGAGAATTGTTGGGTGAATTTGTTTGTTGTGGGATACTTTGTGGTCTAACAGACACACAAAGACCTGTTTAGCAATGTTTAACAGTGGCATTTTTCGGCTGGACCACAACAGTGGGACCATCCCTATAATCTGGAATGTCTGGAACGACTGACAGACTGACTGACCAGAATTCCACAACTTGTCAGCTGAGTGACTTTGCACTGAGTTGGAGTTTCTGGCACAAACAGTTTCTATTATGGGGGTGTTTACAGCTGCAGATTTGCCAACTTAGCGCATTGTATCTAGATTTAGAGAATTTTTCTCAAACATACTGTGTGTAAACCTGGTTCAGGACTGGATTGTGTATGGATGCCGACCAGGGGTTTAGGGCTACACCAAGCCGCTCTGGTTTCCCAGCTGCTCGGGAACTGCAGGGAAGAGGAGGAGCGCTTCCAATACACTGTGCCTCACCTCCATTACAGCAAATAAACTACTTTCATTACATGTATCATTATTACTAAAGGAGACAGAGGAATAACTAAACATAAGACACTGAGCAGAGAGAGCAGGAGAGAGGGAGGGAGAGAGAGAAGTCATCACTAACGAGGCTTCGCACTAACGACTATGACCAACTCTACATATCAAACAGAGGGAGTAAGACATAAAGACCTGCCTCTAATAAAAGTCTGTTACATTCTGGTGTTGAAATAAATAAAGATTAAACTGTTGTGGATCCAGATGGAGGCTGTGCTCTGTGTGAGAGACTGAATAACAAAGATAGTCTGTCTTGGGTGAAAAATTAAATAATTTAAAGAAATAGTCTGTCTCTTCTAACGTTCTCTCCAATCATTTTACAGTAAATCCAGCTGAAATCACAGCTCAGTCTTTGTTTTTCATTTATGTGTTTGGTGATTTTCTCAGACCACATCACAGTCATAAAACAAGGATTTGACCTGACATATGCTTGGTTTTACATCTAGTCTTCTTTTATACATACATCCGGAGAATATACCCACTTATCCACAATTAATTTGTTCCTAGAATAAAAGCTCAGGATAATTTTGTCTCTCTATCTGCTCTCAACCATAGTATGTACATAAAGATGGATGTAGACTCTGTGACATCTTCCAGAGGTTTCTGAAGAGCGATTTGAAGCTCAGAGTGAGCTGCTTCACTGTTGCCATCTTGTCGGTACCTGACAGCAAACTAACGGCTAATCCAGAAATGGGCAAAGAGGTGGGTCAAGCCAAGACGCCCTCAATTATGAACTGTAAGCCCTAATAAAATTTAAACAAGTGAGTTATATACAAATTCACCCCTCATACAGTTGTCATAGATTTTAATTAGCCATTGAAGCCAAAGCCATTTTTTGTACCAAGCTGTAAACATGTTTCGCTCGGTTTTGGAGCCAGCTTCAAGCAGCCATTCGAAATAGTGGAGTTTTTGGTACTTCCATGTTGGCAAAATTTTTCAGGCTCGGATGTTGCCATTTGCTCTGTTTGAACAACACAACCATTTGCTGACCAAGGATCATGGTATTTATTTAGAACATAGTACTTTGAAAATCCTATTTTTACTTTATATTGACAAAAAACAGATTTGGTTCATTGTTATATGTATTTTAGTGTTAATAAAGATAATTTAGTGAGGACAACACAAATAGTAGAAAAACCATAGAGCACTCAAAAAGAGAAAAAAGAAAACGTGAAGAAGAAGAAGACACAATTTGGTTTATTTTCCTTAAACAATGTGACAGAGGACATAATTAAGCTGTTAGGGAACCTTTCTCTTCCCCAGCTATTACTCAGTCATGTAAGTAGCAGATAAACAACTGCTGGGGTGTAAAATTATGACCTGTCAATAGAACAGTAACATTGGCAGGCAAGACATGAGAGATACTGACAAGGGAATGATAAACGGGGAGGAAAAAGGGAAAACAAAGGCAGAAAATAGCAGCAAAAACTAAGAGGCACTTAGTGCATTGACAGCTATGCTTGGCTGGCTGGAATTAAGGCGGGCATATACACAACACACACAGATAAAAATGGATGGATGCTTGCAGGAGACAGTGCTCACACATGTATGATGACATAGGTGCAAGCATTTGCAGCTCATGCAGTTTAAAGGCCACCAAACTTCCTCCCTGCAACATATTCAACATATGGAGTCACTCAGAACCAGAGGACATGTCAGACACTGTAAGAACTCTCTCTCACTCTCCTTACAGTATATTAGTCGGTGTCACTCCATCTCCATGGGAACTTTCTAAGAAGCCCCTTGTAATGCTGCACTGGGGTCAGCCAGAGGTTAAAACACTCATGAATATTTTACCTGCCCAACCAGTGGAAGGAAAGAAAAAAAAGCACTATGCTTGTCTGGTGTTCTGTGTTGACAAGAAGCAGTGGGGGAGAAAGAGGGAGGGACGTCACACTGCACATTTATGTTCACAGAAAATAACTTAACTGTAAATAGACAGATTACAGGGCTGCTACAGTCATTTAATGACGCAATTAAATAAAATTCGGGAATTCACAAGAAACAGATTAAAAAAAAAAAGAACGGTCAAAATAGACGCAGCAAAAGCAGAAAGTGAATAGAGAGGCGCATGGCTCATCAGCTGACACTGACACTCCACTTGTAGGTAATACTTGAATTAATACATTTGCTTAGTTCATGCTGAGGGGCTGTATGGAAATGATTGGAGTGGAAACACAGGCTGATTTTTTTTGTTTAAGAAGCGAAGCTCTCCCCAGCATTAATTATATTTTGGACCATCTTCTTACTTACTTGGACCCCATTCACCAATATCATACAATTAACATATTAGATCTGTAAAACTTTTCCATCATTAATAACTAAAAAGACCAAGCAAAGAACAAATACATGCATCCGTCCTCCAGTGTGACAAGGAAAAATATTGCCCTGTTACCACAGAGGGCAAAGCTTTTTTTTAAAAACGAATCTAAGAGAAGATTCATTGTAACTCATATGGCTTTGCAATATGTGTACATATATGACATTTTCATATATGAAGTATATGTACTTATGAAGTAAAAACATACTGTATATGTACATATGTGTAAAAAATTGGAACAAGTTCATAATTGACATATATGTCTTGAATGATACCGTCGGAATTATGTGTTGTAGACTATAGGCTAATAATTCTGAAGATTAATGAGTCATGAAGCTCTGTTATTATAACTATACTTACTCTTAATATAACATGGCTGGCAAATTGTGTGTTTGTCTTCATTGTGTTAATCTCTTTTAAAGGAGAACTGAAAACATCAACCTCTGAACCTTTGCACTCCAATGCACGCAGCAACAGATTAGGGGAACATGGCCGTGTGAATGGATTGAGACAGTTTGAGAAGTTTGTTTTGGCAGAAATGTTTGCAGTGTAATGATCAGGTGGATGAGGACATGAGCAGTGGAGTCTCAATAATTGTTTTGAATATCTTTCACTGTGTAAACTGGTCACTGTTGTTACAGTAAACAGCATTAATCTCTCCACGAGTCCAATCTCTGTCAAAAAAGAAGAAGAAAAACTTTTCACAGCTACCTCAAAGCCCACTGGAGGCAAGTATTTGTCACTCAACATCTATATTTAAGGTGGAATATCACTTTAAGGATAAAAGTTTGTCTTTTCGCATTAATGCTGTGGATGTATTTACATACACTCACCCTGTGTTAGAGCCGCCTGCTGTACTGACAACAACACTGAAACAACTGCAGTGACATGCAGCTGCTACTGCAATGTCATTGTTTAAAGTTGTCTCTTAAAATGAAACGCCTATAGCAACAGATTGATACAATGAAGCAGTCAGATTTGCAACCTGCTTTTTTTTTTTTTAAACCACCTCCACTTTTGCTCGTTTATTTATTCTTCTGGGTTTGATTCTCCCACAGTGGAGCTCATCAATGCAACACCGTTCACACTTAGCTCCCAATACTGTCGCCAATACCCAGTGTCAGTCTCACTCTAACACAAGAAACCACCATATTGTAAGTCAGCTGGAGCCTTTCAAATGAGTCCGTGCTTTGAACTGCATTAGCATAAAAATAGATTCTGCAACTTGTCGAAAACAATACTATGCATAATCCACTCTGATTGATTATTTTTGCTAAAGCCAGTGTCAGCTCTCTGTAAGTTGATTTTCACATGTACTGATACGAACTGAAATCAGTGACTGGAAAGAAAAATCGAATCAGAATCTGATGGGCAGTGATGGGAAAATGATGAGCAGTTACGTAAATATGTGATTTGTTGTTTTTTTTGGCAGGACCGCAACAGTGAGACAAGCCCTATAATCTGGAATGTCCCTGACTGACTGACTGACTGACTGATCATGTTTCCACAGCTGAGTGCCTCGTCACTGAGTTGGAGTTTCTGGTGCAAACAGGTTGTATTAGGGAGGTGTTTACAGCTGCAGTGTTGACAACTTAGCGCACTGTCTCTAGATTTTAGAGACTGTTTTTCAAACAGACTGTGTATAAACACATGTGTGGATGTGGACCAGGGGCTTAGGGATACGATCTAGTTTCCGTCAGTCTACCGAGCTCTGGTCCGCAGTGGCGGCTCACCTGGCTTTGTCTTTACCCCAGTGACGTGGGTTTGAGTCCAGCCTGTGGCCCACTGCTGCATGTCTTCTTTTTCTTCTCTCTCTCTCTCACTTTGACTAAAATGATACCTGGAAAATAACTTTTTCAATTTGCCTCATATATTAAAAGTACTTTGTATAAATGTTATGAACACCTTACCTGTCTCAGACAGAGCCTCATTAAGGAGCTACTATTAACCTCAAACATATCACTTAGTATGTGAACAAACATGTGACGCTTTCAATCAAAAGACAGAATGTACAACAATCGCTGCCAATCAGAAACAATCCTCTCAATGTTAAACTTGTATTTTTGAAAATGAGGAACTTATATTATCAAACTGAAAATGAAAGACAGAGATACATAGCCTTGGACTCTAATTCTGGAAGAATCCATACTTGGTTATGTTCAGCATTAAAAGATTGGTAGAGTAACATCCAAGATGTGGTTTTTGCAGGGATCACTGCAAACATTTCAGTCAGTTACAGCTGTGTATCAGACGACTGGTTTTGAGAGGATTGCACCAGTTAGATCAATAAGGGTTTTACTCCCTTTTACCATCAGGTTTAACTGTAATATAGATCACAACCAAACAAAATAAACAAATAAACCAACTCATATTTCTATAAAAACGCATTATTGATTTTTTGTCAAATACCATGCATTATAGAACTATGCTGCATCCCCAAAGTGTCAAATAGTGAATAAACTAAAACAATATTGAAATAAATAAACCTATGAATAAATTCTGATAAATACAAAAATATGTGGTTAAATCGAATATTTTCTTGTTATTCTTATTGTCATGATATCAGTTTTATTGTACATTTTTTTTTATGTTAGCATAGTGAACCTTTTCCAAAAATGTGTATTTATGTCACAATGCTTCATGACAATGGTGTCGTCACCGCCCACTCACTTGTCAGTCAATCACACGCCCTCGAGCGATAGCCAGTTATCTCCTGTTGAACACCACTGAAAAGTGACGTTATGAGATAAGCGGCATGAAATAAAATCTATAATGAAATTAAAATAAACCATAAAACTCTGAAAATTTAGAGGATGAAGATATAACTAAAAATAACATAATTATTCATATATTTAATTTTAGGGCTCCATAAATGTGCTGCTGGATCGGAAAAGAGTAAAATGACTGTCATTATCATTGAAGGAGGTGGATTAGGATTAAAGTTTAAGATTAGGGACATAGCTGGGTTAGGGGGAATAGCGAATGAAACAGCTCTCACAAGTGTGTCTAAGTGTGTGTGTGTGTGTGTGTGTGTGTGTGTGTGCGTGTGTGTGAGTGAGTGTAAAGCACTTGCCCTCACAAGTGCTGGGGCAGCTCCAGTGAGTCACAGTGCCATGTATACTTCTCTCATCCAACATTTACAAGCCTTCTGCTCACTCTCTGTATCTCTGCTGCCAACACATTACCCATGCTCCGCTTCTTCCCCTCCCTCCCATCTCCCGTTTGTCTTCGCTCATCACCCATTCTCTCTCATTGTGTTTGCTTACTCTTCGTTTCACTTCGATTTTGTCTCATTTTATTTTCTTACATTGTCTTCTGTGTCTTTCTTTTTCCTTTTACCTTTTTTTTTTTTTAAATCTCTCTCCCGTGTCCTCTACTTTACTGTTTTGTTCCGTCACCTCTTCTTGAACCCTCTTGTCCCTTCTCTCATCACATTCATTTATTATTTCCTCTGCCCTCCTTTCTTCTGTTCATTTTAGCTTCAACATTAAAACTGAACTTGAGATATCATTGGTATCTCAAGGTAATATCCATTGCAGGGCTATTGCATTAGACTGCGTTGCACTGTGCAGGTGTTGATGTCATTGTGTCCACCTCCCTAAAGCTACCGCTATTTTCCAAACCTCGACAAAAAAAGCTCACCGTGATTAAAAATGAGATATCTTGTATTTTTCCTTTGGCCGAAGCGTGATATAGACCCTGCTGTTGTTTGTGTTTGAGAAACAATATCACATGAAAGAAAAATAAAATGGTGCTTGATTATTACTTATGCTTGTTTAAAGGACTGGTTGTCAAATACAATGAGTAAATACAAGCAGAATCACCAGTGTTGACATGATGCAAATGCCACAGCGCTAACTGTCAGATGTCCAAATTTGCTGAGAAAGTGTAGCCTTAGATGAGGGTTGATTTTAGGGTTAGTTGGTTATAATATCTACTTTTTTTTATCGACAACATCTGGTGTAGAGTGACAGAAATTCTTAAGACTCCCCATAACTGTTACATTTGTGGGTGTGGTTGAAAGCAAATTTGTGGTTAAGGAGATGCAAATGTTCTGGTCATTCACTGGCCTTATTTATTCTTATTTATATCTAAAGTGTTTAATCTACAGTACTTCCTTCAGCCCCTGGATTTTTCATCTTTAACCTCACTTGCTTACCGCACTCACTCCTATTCATTCATTATTTTAGGACTAGAGATGAATTTTAGTTCACTATTATACACCAAAATTATCATGGTTATTAGTATCAGTTAAAATGTAATGATTTTCACCAGGTTTTTATCATGGAAACCACAAATAAATAATAAGCAGCACCTTTTGTTTGCATTTCAACATTAAAATAATGACAGATGAGGACAAGGGACCAGTAGCAGTACTGGATTTGTCTGCTGCATGCCCACTCTGTTAACAAGGGGGAGAGCAAATGTATTATTAATATCATATTCCAAGCTGTAACGTCTTCCAGAGCAGAGACACTGTAGACAGACCTGTCACCTGTTCAGCACTGTGCTGTTGAACCTTTTCAAAATGTCTTGTCCCTGTCACGCTAATTTAAAGCTCTGTACCACTCACTCCCATCCCACTGGAGGACTGTGAAGGTAATGCAAGTGGACCGACAAATCATTTACAAAACAATATGATTTTGGTGAAAAAATGTAATTACAGAAAAATAAAAGTATAAATAATAAGAATATATATGTATAATAATATAAATAATAATCATAATAATTTTTCAGTGTCTTGAAACTAAATGATCTTTAACAGCTTTAAAATGTTTTTTTCTTTTGTATTGAATTAATGCCTGTCACTGTGATAAGCCAATGATAGGATCTTTTAAGTAATACCTGGCTGGACCGCCTCGCTGCTGGAATGTCATATTTTAATATGCTTTAAAAACAGGAATTGTAAAATAAATGTACAAAGAAACTATTAATTCATCAATAAATAAAGTGCCGGTAAAACCGACTGGTAAGCTCTCCAACCAATCAGAGAGCTGGTTACATCCAGTGGCCAATTGGGATTGTTTAGCCTTGTTTTACACTGAAGGCCCAGAGTGTCACAGAAAGGCTAAATTGAGAGGCTAAATGACTGAAGTATTGAAGTATTTATTGATGGATTAATTTCTCATTTATAAATTCTTTTTACACTTCCTGTTCTTAATGCCTATTAAAATATGAAATTAAGGAAACGCTTGTGACCACATCCCTGGTCCTCCATACTGGACCACATAGTATACGTGTGTTGTTACAGGGTCAGAGGTGGGCTGCCAATATTTGTCAAGAGGGTCATGAGTCAGAAAAGATTGTGACTGATCTACACTAGACAGTTTTAACTGGAAGTACTTTTTACTAAAGAGATAGTCCCTATAAAAAACTGCTGACGTCAACCAAATCCTTATTTATGCATAAAACATCCACCTGCCACCAACCTGAATTAGTCATTTTTCCACAATTCAGAAACCTGCACCTGATCACACACTAGCGTTATTTCTCAATGGGTTATTATGCACGATGATATGGTAACATATTACGCTGAAGTATTCTGGTTTTAAGCAAACATTTATTGAAAGTGAAAGTAAAGTCCGTTGAGCCTGAATGTCACTGCTTCTTCCCGAACACACGGTGTAAAAGCTCATGATTGCATTTGGCCTCTGCACAAAATAAATAATAAATCACAATGAGTTCAGCAGTCCAAACACAGTCTAATTCGTGCCTGACAATAAATGACGCTTTAAAATATCTTCACATTTTAGAGAATGTAATTAATAACTTCCTCATACATTATATATAACTTCACTCACCTGCAACCGATCTGCTGTTAATTACCATGTCACGTTTTAAGCCCCGGCTGCAGGATAAAACTGTGATCCGCGCATCACTGGTTTGGTAACAGCTAGTGGCCATGCGAATAATAACTGTCATGTCGTAAAATCAAATACGGAAGTCATTGGCATTGAATAAAATGGTTACCAACAATCATATGAGGACAACATTTATGACAATATTAGCTACAGCTTCCTGTTTTGTGGCTGCTTTGCATTATGGATTAAGTAGGTAATCTGTGGGTAGAGAAATTATCTAAATCAATGGCTCTTTAAATATAGATTTCTCTCTGTATAATTGTGGAACATGAGTAAAAAAAGCCCAAAAAACAATATCTGGACATGAAGTCACATTGTCTACACCTGGGTAGTTATTCAGGGTAATGAGAAAGAATACACCGAGAAACAAAAATCACCAAGTGCTATTTAAACAGTGGATAGGGACTATAGTGTTGATTTTTTTTAAAATAAACCAGACAGTGATTTTTCCATCTCAGTGGTGAAGCACACAAATTAAATTTTTTTTATTTTTTTAACATCAGATCCTGACACAGAAGCGGTACTGTGTGTGTAGAACTACTTTTTAGAGATTTTTCTTTTGTGTTTTTATGTATGTTCATCTTTATCACTGGTAGAATATGTTTTATGACCCTTTGGGCTGATGATGTACATAATCTAGATAGGTACATTAGTGAGGAACTTGACCTGTCACACCTTGGAGATTTTTGCAAGACACTGTTGATATGAAAAAAAAAAAAAGTCTTGCCTGTGGAGGCCATAGCAGTGGATGAAGCCTTTCAGTGAATTTGCCTTGGGTAAGCCCTCATTCAAACATTCAATTCAGAATACAGTATACAGGTTTTGATTAAGCTTCACTGATCTCTTTGGATTCAAACTGTGTTACTGGAAATATCAGCTGGACTGTGTTTTTCAAGGCTGAGTTGTTGTGACATTATCAACCTGGTTTTCTGTAGAAACTGGCCCTGTCAAAAGATTTTTTTTTTTAATGGGAGAAGATTTAGAAAAATACTCCGACCAACCTTTGCCACCACCACTTTGTCTTCAGTCGGAGATGACATATGAGGTTTCAAAGAAAATTAGGCCACATTCAAGGATAATCCAAGTGCAATTTCAAGGTGAAATGTGGCAATAAAAGGAAACATTCATACATACCATAGCTCTCACCTTTCCTGCTCTGGCCTTTTTCTCTTCAAAAAAAAAAAAAAAGCCAGTCAGACAAAAGTATGGACAGATAAAGCAAACACTCTAACAAAGCTGGCAGTGATTATTTAGGAAAAAACATATTTCTTTCTCAACTACACCAACAGTTATTGCATCACCAATATTCAGTTCATTTTTTAGAGGTTGCTTTCCCCTTCGAAAATATTTGCGCTTCAACCCAAAGGTAAATTAAGTAAATTAAAGTAAAGTCAGATTTCATTGGCTTCTCCGCAGGCGGTTGATGCAAAATGAACTAATGCTCTTCACTTTGGTTGGATAACTTTCGAGCAGACTGGCGTTGACCAGATGACTCTAAAACTGTCAAAAAGCTTCAAAAATGAAAATGAAAAAATGATTCTGGGGCGCTTCTACTGTTTTCGTTCTGTTGATTTTGACTTTGCTTATAAAATAAAAGATCATGCGTGTAGACAAAGAAAATGTTACTTGGACAAGGGAGACGAACAAAACCATAAAGTGCTAAATGGCAAAAAAGCAGTGGCCAAGAGCTGTGGCTAAAAGCTAGGAGCTAAGAGTGTTTGCTAAGAGCTGATGACTTAGAGCAATGTGTGAATTGTTCACGACTGTTTTATCCCCTGGGGGCTGGCGCATGTTTCAGGGGCGTCACTCGTCTTCTCCTGTGTTTCCATTTGGAGAAGAGAGTAATTTTCCACTGAACTTTTGAATAGTTTATTCTAGAGTTTACCTATAAACTCGCACATCCGTCTTCCAACATGACCATAAAGCATTAAATGAAATGACATATAAACCTAATGGCACTAACAATGGAATAATACAAGTATGGATTTCACATTACATCCTTCAAACCTGGAATTAATCATAATACAAGTAGTTAACTGATCAAACAACAATATAAACATTTCCCAAAGCTAATAGTCTATAAATGTGGATTATACAGCAGTTCTTTGACTGTAATAATAATAATATGGACATTCTGGATGTCATGTAGTGTGTGTTACCTTGTGTGAAGGATGTTGACAGTATGGTCACAGGAAGGACATTGTCTTAAAATCTACATGTTACATTTCAAACATTCTATAGGATAGAAGTTTGGGGTTGAACTATTACATAGAAACAACTCAGGAGTTACAGAACAGTTAGATATTTAATTATATAATCTTCCTTAGATCTGTGTCTGTGAAGAGAGTTCTGCTGGTCACTCTCAGGATTGGAATGTGGGTTGTAGTTTATGACTCTTTTCTAAGAGGGACAGAGGAAGAGAGTTTATGTGTTCATGCATGGCACAGAGAGGCCAGGATTCACACCTTAGTGATAATCAGTCCTTTTGGTGTTACTTGTCATATATAAGGAACAATCAAATCCTCTGGAGCTGACCGTTTGACTCATGGTCTGGTTGGGTCCTATGTCTCTGTTTCCTATCAATTTGATATTTGATGGTGGGAAGAGTAACAACGTTCCAATTTTGGATCCATAACTCTGCATGTCTTTACAATGAATTTCTTTAATTGCTTGCAACCGATGTCAGAGCAGCTATTTCCGCTACACTCTTATGGGTCATATTCTTGTTGCCATGATGACCAAGGTCGGGTGCACTGGTAAGCTCCTGTGGGTCGTACCTGAGGGTAGGGACAAACAACGTACATGGTCGCTTCATTTTGAGGACTTGTTGGGTGAGCAGGTAAAGTTTCTTTGTGCTCACCTTTAAGATGCGTATCACCAATAGTCTGTAAATAAAGATGGATGTAGCCTCCATGAATTCACCCACTGGTTCCTGAAGAATGGTTTTGAAGCTCAGAGTGGGCTGCTAAGCCATCGCCATCTTGGCCACCAATCACTCAGCCGTGAACTTCAGACTAATCCAAAAATGGGCATGTGTGGAGCTGAGACTTCAGTGCGTGCTGGTTTGATAAAGTGGGAAGCATATGATCCAGATATCACTGTTATCACACCTGAGCATCTGGGCGTCTTGCTCGAAGGCTAACCCATTTGCTCAATAATTAGCTAGTTAAAAAGCTCAGCTAACAAAGTATCATGCCAGATATGGTTAGAACAGACACTGAAAATAAATTAAATAATACCAGAATTGAACTCACTTCAAAAGACAGAAGCACAAACTTTCTCATGTTCTGTTAGTCAATTAAACGCACAACAAAACAAACACAGATGACAGCACTCGCTTAGTGACTCAATGTAGCTGAGGTGACGACTAGCAGACAGCTAGCAGCAAGCCACGAAGTGGCTAGCCAACTGTGACGGCACCCACCTGTCGCTCAAAACGGCCACGCCCTCAATTATGCATTAATTTTAAGCCTTAAGAAAATTGAAACAGTAGAGTTATATATAAATTCACCCCAAGACAGTTGTCTGAAGGAGGAAATCAGCTTTAGAGACGAAAGCATGTTTATTTCTGCTGTAAAGTTGGACAGACTCTCAATCACTTTGATGCAATTCACTCATCAGAAATATCATTCTTACAACTTTTAAAGCAGTTCTGAAAACAGTCGATGAATTTCTCCTAACACTAAATCACCTTTGCAAAAGCCTCTAAAACAATCAAAACCTTGCAAATTCAGTCAATCCCCTCAACATTGTCACCAGTGAATTAAACCTTTTCATAAAGCATCAAGACTCAGACTCAAAATGTTTTGACACTTCGATAAAAACCTGACTGACTTTAGAAAAAGAGAAGTGCAAAAATACAGAGTAAAAATGTTCAGACACAGTTTCAGCAGGAATATGTTGGAAAAATAACTACATTTTGTTTCAACATTGCATTGGTGTTTATTGTACTGTGTATATTCCAACCTCTCAGCAGATCACTGTACTGTCACGTTAGAACACTGTATGGAAATGTATATACAAGTCTATAGACAGAAGACCTTTAGATTTAGAACATGGTGTATCCAAAAAAATTACTATAATTAAAAAAAGGTTTTTGACCTTTGATGCAAATATTTGATTTTTTAGATATTTTTTTTCAATTTCATTTCAGTTTCATTTTACAGCAGATTTGTAGTACTTTGCATT
The DNA here is from genome assembly GCF_002814215.2 of Seriola lalandi dorsalis. NCBI lineage: Eukaryota > Metazoa > Chordata > Actinopteri > Carangiformes > Carangidae > Seriola > Seriola lalandi. Next base: position 697,070 of record NW_019525549.1, on the reverse strand, counting down.
TTGTGTGCAATTTATGGATTTGTGTGAAGAGTTCGAGTTAGAATGAAGACCTAGCTTAGAAAAGGTCTGAAAGCAACTGAAAAAAACTGTATCTGTAAATTAGCACAATATAACTATATATGTAATATGTAACTGAGGAAAGTAAAAGGATGAACATAGAACTACTCCCCGACACTGAGATTAAATAGTAAATACTCTTGAGAAAAGTCCTCATATAATTGGTTTGAAAATTCCAAATTATGTACTTTATACATATATTTTTTTTATTATGAAAGCTGTTCGAAATGTTAGACTCAATGGATAAAACATTTTACAACTCAAGCTCAGCACTATAGGCTCAAATCTTCCAACTCCAAAAAAAAATGTGAAGTCATCGCGACAAATCTTTAGGAAGCCCACATTATACAACATACAGTAGCTTTTATTCTGAAGATGTCTTTCTTTTGCCATGGCTCTTAACCACTATACCTGCCCAATGGGCTCATTGCTGGTATGTCCATTCTAATTTCAAGGTCAGTGGTTCAAGTCCCAGTTTTATTTTGTCAACTAAAGTTCATGCATAAACTGAAAGGATTCATTTTATCCACCAACCTATTTGGAATTAATTTCTTACAATTTGCTCTTTGTGCTCGGGTAACTACAATCAAGGTTTGCAGCTGCGAGCGCATTGTGCCTTTAAATTTGAAAAAGTCAACGTGAATAGCATTTAATTCTGATGAATGAAATTGTCTGGCAACGTTTTTCCTTCTTCTTTGTTGCGTTTTTGTGTGTTTCTAGCAGAAGTCACAGTCACAGTTGCAGAGAGCATTCTGGCGGTAATTGACATTCTTTTCAGTCTTGCTTTATGACGTACTTCATTGCTTTTGATGTCATAAAGTATTCTTAGATTTTCATTTTTCTTTACACAAGAAGCTTGTGGCTTTTTCATAGTCTATTGTAGTCAGTAGTGTGACCAAAAGCTGACCACACAGCATTTATTATTATCAAAAAGTTCCTTCATGCAACCCACATATTAGCATGATGTAGGGTAAACTGGGTTAAGATGTCCCCCGTAAGAATAATGTCTATGTATATTATATATTTTGAATATCAATATAATATGTACACAAGAAGTTAGTGAACAGATTTAAAGGATAATTAAGTCACGAGAGACTACAACTCTGGTATTATAAAACTAAATGTTAAAGCTTGTAAAGGGGCATATTCTTCCACAACCCCAGGAAGTTTACGCCCGATGAGTCATTTGGATCCATACAACAAGAGATACAACTCGACGAAATCTGACCTTTCACACAGAGGAGTTAAGATGATCAATTCCCCAAATTTGCTTAAATGTGATCGCCGACGGAGAAATAATATGGAATCTTAGATGGTTCCGCTTCATTTTACATGACATCGCCTCTTGTGTTTTTAAATGTTTATAAATCCTTAAACTTTCTACTTATTTCCAGATTTGTGTGAAAATATTAGATTTTGTTATATGTTTGTTTGCACATATTATACGGGCTGTAGAACTCCACTGTGGACAGCTCTCAGCTAGCAAGGAGAGGAGAGCAGGAGAGACAGGGCAAGATTCAAACAGACTGAGAGAGAGAGAGAGAGTTATTAGGATTGTGTTTGTCTAAAGATATGTCGACACACACTGTGATGAGCTAAGTAAAGGCCACAGTATGAGACAGCCAATAACCAGAGAAAGACCAAATATTTAGTGGTGAATATTATCATGAATAGCTGAAATGTTGAACAAGGTTTAACAAGGCTGCAAATGAATATTTGAAGTAATGTTACAGCTGTTGTAGAGGCACATATAAGATCCAAGATCTAAAATTGATCAGCCACTGATTATGGAAGTGAATAAAAAAAATAAAAAAAAATAAAAATGATTGACGTGAGCAATAGAGTTTTGGAAATTAGGCTCCATCGATGTGAGGCAACTTAATTCACTGAGGATAAGAGATAGGATGGATCCCCCAGAGTCTAGATGCTACTGGTGGTGGAATCTGGTTTATAATGGTTTATAATGGGTGTGTATTGCACAGAATGTTCAGAGGCTAGAGTGGGTGACATCACATCTAGAATGAGGAGAAGCTCTTAAACTGTCTGAAATATTTTCTGTTTAACTCGTCCTCACAGCCACAAATTTCACTCTTCACTCATTATTTTTTCCCAGAACGTACACAAATTTGTCTTCTTTCAGACAATGTGTCTACCAACGCAGGGAGACTTAAAAAATCTGAACTATGAGCCTTGGAGTAATGGGAGTACTTTCCAACTGTCCCATAGACTGCAATACAAGTTTCAGAGAGAAACTGAAAAAACCCGTTCTTAAACTCGCTACCGTTTCCAAATTTTTCAGGACACTAAAACCACACAGACGTGTTCAGGAGGGTCAGGTAGCACTGAAGGTGTAAAAATTGTTCTGATATCAGGTACTGTTTTATTTTTTCTAAATGGCAGGAGCTTGTGAGTTGCGCAGAGCACAAATTTAAATCAGGTCTGTGTAAGCTGATTAGACAACTCCTCTGATGTCTGTGGTGTTTATCAGCAATTTGACAACTACAGACTGTTCCTACACTAAATGCAAGACATAGTTTTCATTGGAAACATGTTTCAGTACAACTTTAGTCAGGAAACATTTGGCAGTTTTTTTCAGTTTATTATTCTAACAGACTTCACATTACAGATATTCTGATTGGTGGATTACTTTTGGAGCTCATTCTGAACGGTGCATTACCTTTGGAGCTCATTCTGATTGGTGGATTACCTTCGAGCAGTGTTTGCCAGGTGCAACCTTTACCTTTCCATTTCAACTGTGAGTAAAGTCAAACTTACAGGAAAACAGGAAGTGGGACATTTTCAAATGGCTGCACATGCCACATTTTAGACACCACAGACAAACACTTTATATCCCGTGTTGTCAGAAAAAACACAAAGCTTTTGATAGGATTTAATAGTCTTTGATTGGCAAGCCAGAGTTCGAGATTGTGTGTCTCAGCTGAATCCATGTCCCACTCAGTAGAAACTGAGCGATTAGGATCACCAAGGCAACCTGTGAGTGCGGGTGGACATAAACAGCTGATTCAGATCAGTTAATTAGACATATTCTGTGACTTCTGTGGTGTTTATGAAACACTTGACTGGGACAGTCAGTCAGACAGACAGACAGTCAGTCAGACAGTCAGACAGTCAGGATTTAGATGAGAGTGATATAATATTAATTTAGTCCACTATTTTCTTTGGCTCTTACAGTAGTTGTGTTAATTGGTAGGTATTAACACAACTACTGATTACTAGGTGGTAATTTGCATTGTGTATTCTCTATTTTGAGTCCTGAAACAATTTAATTACATTATGAATTTGCTCATGATTTCTAAATAAAATCTTACAACCTAGTAACTGGTTAAGTGTGTGTATCTGTGTCTACCTGTGTACTACTCTGCTGGCTCAGAGCTGACTCAGCAAATAATGATCTGAATGGAGGTTAGTTTAAATGCACACACACACACACACACACACACACACACACACATTCTCCTGCTCACAAACAGTGAGGCACAGGTATGTTGACATGAGTGACATGTTGAAGACATTTCTCTCTGACATTAGGATGAAGAGGAGACCATAAAGACAGATGTTGCACATCCATATAATATGACAAATTAGACAAAGTTTAGACGTATCCACAGAGATGGAGAGAAGAATGAGTTGTCAATGATATACGGTGTAGGACTGGAATCCACTGACTAGTTAGATGATGATGATAGATGAATTTTAGATTCCGTATGTGTCAACTCAGCGAGTTGTAGCCGCAGCACAGCTGGGCTTCAGTAATATTTAATTTTTTCCTCTTTTGGAAATCTATAATCCATACCTCTCACTCACTCTTTATCTGCCACCCCCCCCCCTCACTAATATCCAATTCCTTTTGCCATCTCTGTCTTTCTCCCTCTGTCTCCATTATTTCTCAGCTCTGTATTCCACACTTTTCACTGCTGATGTAATAAAGGAGTTTTGCTGACTCGACGCTTCCGTTTGAGAAGTCTGAGCAAATCTGTATCTTCAAAAATGTAACAGATTTAAACAGTACAACGAAATGCCAAAGATGGCTCCATTATAATGAAGATAATAAGCCACTGCTTGCGCAAGAGTTTTTTTTTTTTTTATTATATTTTTTAATTATGGCTCCACGCCGGTGACACCAAGAGCTGGGGGCATAGTGTTTTCGGGTTGTCCGTCCGTCCGTCTGTCATGGAAGTTATATCTTAGTAAAGCCTTGACAGAACTTCTTCAAATTTGGAACAAACGACTCAAGGATGAAGTTATTCGACTTTGGTGGTGAAAGGTCAAAGGTCAGGGTCACAGTGACCTCACAAATCGTGGTTTTGGCTTTGTGAGCACAATATCTCCAGAACCCCTCAATGGAATTTCTTCAAATTTGGTACAAAAATTCACTTCAAGGATAAACTGATCAGACTTTGCTGGTCAAAGGTCAAGGTCAGTGTGACCTCACAAAACACTATTTAAGCATTACTCACACAGCTCACACAGCAATTATGACAAAATTTGACACTAATGGTTAATATTTTGACTCTGGATAAACAGGGATGTAATCCTAAACTAGTTAGAGTAGCAGAGGCATACTACCATGAGGTGATAAATGTAGTTTCAATTTGAATTACAACAAACTTTCAGTTCTCTCCACCTCTCTAAAGCTGACTTACCCTTGGTGGAAATAGCTCACTCTGTTGATGCACTGTATTCAAACTGGAAAAAGCTGAACACTGTGTTAAGTTATATTTAAACTGTACTGAGGTGAAAAGGTGCCACACTGTTGCTAAATCATGCTTTATTTTTACTTCCTTTTGTATTTAGCTAAGTGTCTTGTTTTTCTCCTCCTCTCTTGTGTAGAGCTGAGTCGTCTCATCAAGTCAAGAATTTCGCTTCTATTAAGTTCATTATGCTGAATTGAATCAGTAACCATCACTAACCAGTGTCACTCAGGAGCTCATCTGCTCTCTTCATTCCACATCACCATTCAGAAACCAGACCATGATCACAGAGATTTTTCAGGACTTAACTAAGAGACTTCTGCTCTATCATTGCTCATAAGGCTGATATATATAGTATCCACTGAAATTCAAAATAAATTGCGCTTGTGGTTGTTATCATACAAATCTAAGCCAATATTTTGCTATTTGGTCTGGTCTATCTTCTGCCTACTTGGCTCAACAGATTATTTACATGATATCTTGGTGAAAACTGACCTTGTGAAATTAGGCTTAGCTAAACTGTAGTGACTCACTTCCCTTACATAATTATCCAAATGTAATTGTGAAGTCTTTAAGAATTAAGGAGTAATGTAAAGACTAGTGACTCCTTGTTAACTATTATTTACGTTTTAAGCCTCACTTCCCATGACCAGTCGGGCTCAATGAGATTTATGCAGCCTGCAATCTCTATGTAGAGAGACAGTGCTACAGCAGCAGCGATGTGCAGAGACGCAGCCAGTGTGAACACACATGCATGCGAGACGCAGCAGCTCAGTGACGCAGCTGCCACGAACACTGTGTTCCCAGCGTTAGCTTGTGCACTGCCTTTTGCCAGTGGGGAGCTCATGTCGCCATGGTTATGCGGAGGTGGACATTGAGTAATGTTTATCTAATGAAAAGAACAAAGTATATTTCTGTATTGGAGCAAAGCATGTGTTGATGTAAGATCATATGGCTGCATGTGTTCCTGTGGACGCACTGTGTGGTTTGTCTAGGGGCTGCGAGGAGGGCTTTATGCTTTTAGTTTGTTTCTGGACAGGAAAATGGGACGGTAACATAATTTTGTACATTAAACCTAAATGGTCAAGAGAACTGAATGCATGTCGAAAAGTAGCAATTTGTGATTGGAGATTGTAAGAAAAAATGGAACTAGAGTAGCACTTCAACTGTTGATTTCAGTACAGATTCACTCTGAGTTGTCTTGGCGTGTTATAGTGTTTTTAGTGGGCTATGTAATTGTCAGGTCCTGAAAGGATGTTGTGTTTTGACCCTTGTGTTTTTGACTGTGTCCTTTTCTGTCCTTCACCCATGTTTTGTTTTGGATGACACAAACGGAGAAGAGGAGACAAGAGCGGCAGAGACGAATGGGTAGGAGGGGGTAAAGGTGGCAATTTGGCAATACCAGCAGAGCACTGAAGTGCAATCAGAAGGCTTGTCCTCTGCAGCACTTTGTGTGTGTGTGTGTGTGTGTGTGTGTGTGTGTGTGTGTGTGTAGGTGTGTGTGTGTGTAGGTGTGTGTGTATGTGTGTGTGTGTGTGTGTGTGGTGACATTAAGAGACAGAAGAGAAGAAACCAACTCAGCAAGCATTTTAAGCAAATAACTAGTTTGACTAGGCTTTTCAGTTAATGTTAATCCAGGTTTCTTGAAAAGCAGCGATGGTTTTCATCTATCATGCTCGTCTTAAATTTATTCAAACATCACGACACAATAGATTTGCAAATGGGAGGAGGTTCTGTAATATTTATCCTAGCTTCATTTCTGTTAAATCATGTCACCGTATTTTCAGCTTGGTAATTAGATATTTCAGTGCCACTTTACAATAAATCTACCCTTATAAAGGATTTATAAATGGTTTACAATTAGGTTATTAATCTGGTTTTTAACACTTTATAAATCATAAATAAATAATTATAAACAAGTTGTAACAGTTTTCAGACATTGATACAGGCTCACTGTTTGGCAAGATCAAGTTAATGCTTACTACTCCTTAATCTTACAAATGACTTACTACCATTTATAACTGGTAAAGGGAGAGTTATAGTAAAATGTAAAACCTACCATACTTTATTAATGAGTTACATTAAGGATCATTTTACCAGTTATAAATAACAGTAAATGACTTCCTGCAAGATAATTTTCCTGCCTTTTCACACTGTCTGAAATAACTACTTTTATCAACTCATTGTTGGATCTGGTAGGGACACGTTTGGTTATTGAGTATGATTTATTTTTATGGCTAAAAATAATGAATTATTCACTAAGAAACGATTAGCTATTAAAGTTATTACTATTAATTAATAATACGTGGCACCACCCGGAGGCTGGGACAATAAACACACCAGGTTGCAGTCTCACGACCTAAATACTTAACTTAAAGTAGCTGACCTCCTGGGGTCAACGACTACAAGTGACTAAACAAGGTAAAGTCGGAGCTCTGACTCTCTCAATCAGCCACAGGTCACAATAAGCAACAATAATGACTTAAGACTTCTCTTTAACTACAGTAATGTTTATTTAATCTTCACAGTAATCAACACAGGTAAATACTATCTGGATCAACAACACTATTCTACCAATCATCCAACTAACTAAGCATAGAGAAAACAAAGCAATATAGTAAACGCATACAGATGGTGTGTGTGTGTGACAAGATGGCGGATTTGATCTGAAATTATTATGTCACGCAAGACCCAAAATAGCAGTGAGGGGTCGCGTCACCTGAGCCAAAATGGCGGACGTGGTTTGTCTTGGCTAGACAACAACAAGCGCCGACTTGCGGTTGGAACTCTTGTGCTCACCCAACTTAAAATCCTCACCACCTCTAGTCTAGTGGGGAAGGAGGTTTAATGTGTGTGTTTAATGTGGAGGTCTTAATGTGTGTGTGTGTGTGTGTTGGTGGAAAGAGGGAAAGGGAGGAAAGGCGACTGTGAGAGGAAAGCAGCAGACGTTAGGCCCACAGAGAACATGCGTACGGCCGGGAGGCTGTTTGCCCGTTGTCTGGTTTGTTACGGACTGAGCGGCACATTTCCCATCCGCGGTGGCACACACAATCGGCCCATAACTGGGCATGCAACTCTCCTAGAGCGGTGAACGGTTAAACAGCGATTCTAATCACACCTCAAAAGATTGATCCTCAATTGAAAATTGATCAGCAGTTGTTGAGAAACGAAAAGAATTTGCCCAAAGCTCCAGGTGCCCCACTAACTATCCACACAGGAAAACAATCCAACAACCTGCCTGATTATCTGACTGCTCGTATTTCTTGATCCTTCATCATTCTTGATGCTTTTCCAAATTCAATGAACTCATGTGGTGCACAATACAATGTCACTACAACTGACAAAAAAGATGGTCAAACTTATGCGAATGTACACCTACATAACAACCCGTGTGTGTGTGTGTGTGTGTGTGTGTGTGTGTGTGTGTGTGCACATGCTAAGCAGCAGGTACATCTTGGCAGTCTCCTCCTGTGCTTGTCATACATAAACATCTGGTCTGACTGCAGACTTAACAGCTTGTAATATGTAATACACCCTAACACTAGTAGGGTGTTTATGGGTGTATAGCGTGTGTGTGTGTGTGTGTGTGTGTGTGTGTGTGTATGTGTGTGTGTGTGTGTGTGTTAATGCTCCATATCAGAGCTGTCTGTCAGGGAGCCGTGCCGCTGCATAAAGGGAACCTGTTCAACAAGCCCTCAGCACAGTCACTCTCTGTCTCCCCTCACACACACTGATTTCTCATTCTATCCTTAAACATCTCACTCCTCCTTTTCACTTGTGCTTTATAGTTTTCTCTCGCTCTCTTCCATTCATCTATCCCTTCCTTTTGCTGTCCCTCTCTACCTAAAACCCTTGAGCTACTCTTCTGTGTTTGCTGAGCAAAGGCAGGATGGCAGTGCTCTTTTCTGACTCTTGATTTTCCTTCGTCTGTAATCTTTCACTCCCTCTGTCACTCTTTCACCTGTTTGCTGAGCAAAGACGAGGATATCCCCTCTCCGCTCCGCCTTTAATCTCCCCTTCCTTTGTCTTAGAAGGTCTCTAACATCTCTCATGTTCGTGTTTTTATCCTATATGCTTTACCATCCTCTCTCACTCCAAATATTTTTGAAGATGGCTATCACTCAATGAATTGCAAACATTTGGTGAATATCCACAATGTTATTGTGTTTTTGCATGGAGAAGTAAAAAAATTTCCTTTCACTTTGTGATATACAATCCAAACATTAGGGTGAGCTGCAGTTAGGTCGCTCCCTGCAGCTGCACACCGATGGTCTTATGTTGCTGCAGCTACAAGTCAAATTAGATTCTCCTAATGTCCCACAGGTTTTTGCTCTCTACCTTCTCTAACGTCCTATAAGCCTAGAGTGAGACAATGGGCAGGGGAAGGGTAGCAGTAAAGCTATATAGTTTAGCTAACTAATGTGTTAAACATTTTTACACTCAAAGTTGATGATCAGCCTTGGACCATGTTTGTTTTCGCGTTGTCTCTCTCTCATGGACACGATATCCGTGTTAAGCCTTGAAGGAACTTCTTCAAATTTGGCACAAATTTCCACTCAGACTCAAGGACGAACTGATTAGACTTTAGTGGTCAAAGGTCAAAGGTCAAGGTCACGGTTTCTTCACAAAACACAGTTTTGGCTTTTGGTGCAAACATTTACTTGGACTCAAGGATGAACTGGTTATAATTTGGTGTTGAAAGGTCAAAGGTCAAGGTCAGTGTGACCTCACAAAACACTTTTTAGCCATAACTCAAGACTTCACACAGCAGTTATGACAAAATTTCACACAAATGCTTCATATTTTATGTGACTCTAGTAAACAGGATGTAACCTGACACTAGTCTGAGTGGAGGAGGCAGACGACCATGAGGAGGTGATTCTAGTTTTTGATTTGACATGTAAAAGCTGTATAATTCAGGTTCCTCATAGCTGCAAAATTAGCTCCCGAATCAATTAATGTTGCCATGACAACTCAGTCAAGTGCAGAGGCAGGTTAATCATTGTTAACTATTGTTAACTCTGGCAGCTGCTGCCACCACAGTGGTTCCCAACCTGGGATTCAGGACCCCCACAAGGGGTAGCAAGATGAACCGAAGGGTGCTATGATGCTTACTGAATATTCTTCTTCATCAGCAATGTGTGTGTGTGTATGTGTGTGTTTGTGCACGTGTGTACATGATGTAGCTCTAATGTGGCAGATGCAGTGGACACACTTATGTGCATGTGAGTGGGAGGTGAATGGCGATTGTGCAGGATTCTACCATGGTCCACTGCATGGCCAACAGAAGGCTTGTTGTGTGTGTGTGTGTGTGTGTGTGTGTGTGTGTCCATTGTATCACTGTTTGTGTACACTGTCTTCATTAATTTATTTTAAATACAATGTTGAACTGTACCAGATTCCAGTGAAAGAGATTTACTGCCTCGTGGTTGTTTACCTCCGCCAACCAGTCAAGTTGAAGGAAATATGGTCACAATCGCTTTTTCCTGAGTTACAACGTTGAGTAACGGCGTGAATATTTTGGCAGAACATTATGATGTCAAAGTGAAGTTGACAATTTGCATATAAAATATTATCACATCATAATTTTTTTAAAAGTTTTTTCCAGTTTTCTAGCTGCAATTAAAAGCATACAACTGGTGAAACAAAGGATGGCTTTTATTGTGAAGTAGCCACAGGAAACAAGTGTGCCTGATTCCACTGTTAGCACTGACTGCTTCGTCATCAAAAATGCAACTACAAAACAAAACAATTCATTTTTAATTAATTTGTAATGGAGTAATGGATCAAGGTGGAGAGCTGTGGGAGACAGGCTACACACCTCCAACCCCACAGCAAGGTAAGACACTTTCCTGTGTCCTGTTATGTGTGTGTCACGTGCAGCATGGAATCAGAGTGTGGATGGAGTTATTATTGAATAACATCTTTATTAAAACAACAGTTTGATTTGGATCATAAACAGATTCACCATTTTTCATCTTCTCTCCTAATCTGAAGTATTACAACCTGGAAGGGGACCCATTATACTTTTCTGAGTTTTCCCGTACTTATAGTGTGTTATATACACTCACCGGCCACTTCATTAGGTACACCTGTTCAACTGCTCGTTAATGCAAATATCTGATAGGCCAATCACGTGGCAGCAACTCAAAGCATCTAGTCATGTTGACACGGTCAAGACAATCTGCTGAAGTTGAAATCGAGCATCAGAATGGGGAAGAAAGGTGATTTAAGTGACTTTGAACGTGGCATTGTTGTTGTGTTCCAGTATTTCAGAAGCTGCTCATCTACTGGGATTTTCAAACATCTCTAGGGTTTTACAGAGAATGGCCCGAAACAAGAGAAAATATCCAGTGAGTGGAAGTTCTCTCTGAGCAAACATGCCTTGTTGATACCAGACATCAGAGGAAAATGACCAGACTGGTTCATAATGATAGAAAGGCAACAGTAACTCAAATAACCACTTGTTACAACCGAGGTACGGAGAAGAGCATCACTGAACGCACAACACGTGGAACCTTGAAGCAGATGGGCTACAGCAGCAGAAGACCACACCGGGTGCCACTCCTGTCAGCTGAGAACAGGAAGCTGAGGATACAATTCACATGGGCTCACCAAAAATAGACGATTAAAAAAACGTTGCCTGGTCTGATGAGTCTCGAATTCCACATTCGAATGGCAGGGTCAGAATCTGGCGTAAACAACATGACAGCATGGATCCATCCTGCCTTGTATCAAAGGTTCAGGCTGGTGGTGGTGTAATGATGCGGGGGATATTTTCTTTGGGCCCCTCATCTTGATTTGCGGCGCTCTTCATATTTCTCCCTCCTTCCAGCTGCCTGACAGTGGGTGCGCTTGTTTTCTGCTCCATTCCAGTTTGCGAAGGTGGATCTGGTCTGTCATCTTCTGCTTCAGGATCGGATTCTTGCTAAAAATGATAAACAGGACCGAAGGACCACAACGGATGGTTTACACAAGACATGCAGAAGGTGTCGTTGCCATGGTAGTTGCCAGATGACCAATCAGAACACACTGGGCCTATACCCTGCTGGGGTCCCTGGATGTGTTGCTTGGGGGAGGGAGGAGGGTTCACTACATAACTTCACTTTGTTAAATTATAATTGTTAGTTAATATAATAATGTATATCATATTATTGTAATGTAACATGTTTAGAATTATTATATTATATGAATTATACATACTATTCTCTCATAACACCACCATACTATTATCTTATTATTCTACACTATAATATATATATAGTATATAAAACAGATACATACGACTACATCACATATAAACTTAAAAAAATACACACACACACACACACACACACACACACACACAAGCAGCACAGCACATGTCATTACATACAAAGTCACTAATGAAGAACAAACATGCACACAGAAAAAAAAAATCACCCTTATGGACAGAAGACAGCTGGGCTGACTGTTCGATTGAACCCCAAGATGGTTCAAAATCAAAGTCCCATGCTTTGTTCATCGAAGGATTCTGTGATGGTCCTTTCTTGAGTCTGGTTGTCGTGGGCAGTTACTGTGCTGTTGTGTCTTTAAAGGTGAATGGAAGGAGGGTGATCATGGCAGCTAGATTTGGAGTGCGCTCCCAGAGCATAAAGGCATTGGCTCACATCGCTCTGCGCTCGCTCTCACCCTGGACTCATCCCTGCCAGCGTCGGCACGTTTTCTTGTATGGCTTTTGTTTTCGTTTTGCTCCCACCATTCACTACATTCACACATGCACATTTACATTATTGATATTACTGACTGTCACACTCCACATTTGTATTTGTCTCTTTAGTTTAATCAACTGGCATCTGTCGTGTCCATTCCCAGATTTATTACGTTTGTTTGCTCCTGAGGAGAGTGATTATTTACACCACCACCACTTACCACCACCACCAAGTCTGCACACCTAAAACCTAGCCAAATTTGGCAGCCATGTTTTGCCAAGGGTCAGGTCACATTTGGTCCAAGTGTGCCAGCAGTTGGCCAACAACTGTCTCAAATGTGGTCAGATTTCTAAGTGTGACATGTATCGCAATCCACTTGGTAATGATGTAATACTCGTTATCAGTCATTAGCAATTAGGACAGAGGTAAATGAAAAGGTGCTGCCCAGTATAAGCCCAGTCTATCATTGTCAATCACTGGGGTTGTTGTAAGTTGTTGGAGTTGTGAGGTGAGTGAAGACAGGCAGACGGCCTGTGGAGACAGGAAATGAGTTTCCAGTGTGTTAGGGCTGAGTTCATGATCGGTGAATGAACAAGGACGGACGAGAGTTGGTCAGCTGGAGAGGAAAAAAGCAGACCTAAAATCACTGACTCATTGATGTAATGCACAGTATTAAGACATCTCAGTCAGATATTTCTCTTTCATATTTTCCCTGCACACTTCAGTTTTTGATGTGTGCTTTAGCGGTGTTGTTGAGGTGCTCTCACACATCATTTGGTGCTGACCAGCTTTGGAAATGATATTTGACCAATAAGCTTTTATGTATTTCTGACAGTAGTATTCGATATATATCAGAGTTTTGAACAGAGCAAATGGTCTTTTTTGTACTTGTTTTACCCTTAAGTCACAGTAAAAAAAAAAATCTTAAGCAGTGATTTCTTTCTTTCGTTCTTTCTTTCTTTCTTTCTTTCTTTCTTTCTTTCTTTCTTTCTTTCTTTCTCTATATTGTACCTCAGATTTCTTTAGGGCCATTGAACAAACACATTTCTGCATTCCAGGGGAAACACAGGCGAGCTGATTCTGCATCTGAGCCACATTACACTGCCTGTGTATCTTAGTTATTATGACTTGCTGAAAATACAATACAAACTAATGGGCCCAGCGGTTTGCTTAGTGTGATACTTTGCTTTGCTACGGTGCTGAAAAGCTTGTGATAGTTTCTTTCAATACTCGGTCTTGATTAAACAGGAACAGATAAAAATGACTCCAACTATCCACATGTGAGGTTTTGTTAAATGAACAAAATTATAAAAAAAAAAAAATATAGATATAATCATAGATCAGGCGTGTAATGACAGCAGCACATTGCAGCAGACCAGAATCCTCAGTCAGTCTTCCAGAGATGTAGACACATGGCTTAGTCTCGAATCAGGTGAGAAAAGAAAAATAAAAGAAACAAAGAAATGAAACAAATGAAAAACAATGGAAACAGTGAATACAAACTTGTAGTATTTGTTAGTATATGATTTAACAGCTGAAAATATCTCAGAGCATTTAAATGGAATCATATGTGATCCATCAGAAATACATTATTGTCTGTCTGATGGATCTGATATGATCCTATTGCATCCATCTTTAAGTCATAGTTAAAAACACAAATTATTATTATTATTATTATTATTATTGTTGTTATTATTGTTGTTATTATTATTATTATATAATATTATAAATAAAATTAATATTATTATTATTAAACTTGTTATTTTCTACTGAAATCATTTCCATGACATGACTGTCAGTGTAGGTAATTTACCCTGCGTGTAAAAACAGGAAAAAGCAACAGAAAAAAAAGAGCTCAAATTCCACTCAACTAGAAGAATTGTACGAATCATTTTACATGTATGTTTAGATGTCAGTCTGAACTGTAGATACAAATCTAAAAGGAGAAAATCTGCCATTAAACTCTATTCACACTTACAAAATGACAAAACAAAGTGAATGTTTACCGTGTGTCTGTCGTGTTAAAGGCTGTCTGAGAGTATGGACTTTTATAATAATAACTTGTTTTTATACAGCACCAACAGAGTTTACAAAGTGCTTTGACAAATGGATCAAAAGCAATGAAAGTCAAAAGCAAGACAGAAATAAGGTGAAGTTACAGCGGGAGGACAAACAATATAATTCAATATAAATAAGGACAATTAGAGGGAGCAGATGTCGTATAGAAACACACACACACACACACACACACACACACACACAGGAAAAGCAATAAAAGGCAGATATGGAGACAATAAAAAGATAAAAAAAGACGACATCACATAAAACCAAGTCTATAAAAATGAGTTTTAAGAAGTGATTTAAAAGAAGTTACTGATTCTGCCTCATTTCCTCGGGCAGGTCGTTCCAAAGTCGTGGGGTCCTGATGGAGAAAGCGCGGTCACCTTTAGATTTAAGCCTCGACTTTGGAACGGTCAGAAGGACCTGACCTGAGGATCTAAGCCTGTGTGCTGGCTCGTATGGGGTTAATGCTTTAAAACTGATCAGTAAAATCTTCAAATCAATTGTAAAAACAGACAAAGAGCCGATGAAGGGAAGTGAGGATCAGGGTGATGTGATGTCGTCTGTTAGAACCAGTACGAAGTCGAGCGGCTGTTTTGTGGACGGCGCAGGTAATAGCTGCGCCATGTGACTTGCTTATGAGTTTGGAAGCATTTGATCTGCTCCGAGATTAGAACCCTCTAATGATAATGTTTCATCACATTAAACTGCTCGGATTATATGGATAAAAGAAAGTGTGCATCCTTTTTTGTGTGTGTTTCCTGTTCTTTGAATGTGGATTTATCGAGACAAAACATGTGGATTGTACAATCTTTGTTTGGAGGAACAGAATTCTTTTGATGGAAAGAAATGTGGCCTTGAGCACAAAATAACATTTCATAATCAGAGAACAGACTGCACACAATTAGCCAAGCACATAGCCTTGAAATCAGGCATTTTGCCAGTGTGAGTGTGTGTGTATGTGTGTGTGTTGTGTATTTGAAAGAAAGTAGGAGTGTGTGTGTCTGTCAGTATAAGACCCTGGCGAGGGTCTGAGTATGTCTATTAGCATGCACTCAGTTAATCCAATAGCCGATACAATGGTGTTGCTTTAGGCTTTGGACTGCTTCAGTGATATGGCTGTTTAGTGAACACACACACACACACACACCACACAAAACAAGCTTACACTAGCCTTGAACGCTAAAATGGAAACCTTTAACAGCATGTCAGTAACTTCTTTTCTTTGCTTTGGTGAGAAGAAAAAGTGTATGTTGGTATGTAAGTGTGTGAATATGTGTGTGTGAATTCACAGTCATGGATTTTAAGTGGATCTGATTGGTTACCATGGTAGCAGCCATCACAGTGACAGTGTGACTAAACAATTATAAAAGGGACACATCTGTCCAGCAAAAGCAGATGCTCAGCAAAGTCACACTCAAGTTAAAATGATGTGTAATAAAGCTTTTTGGGGCCAGGATGTACTCCAAGTGCTGGGAAACTTTCCAAAATACCAAAGTGCGGCTTACTGAAATTTTCTAAGAGAAGAAGAACAGACTTAACATCCAAGAATGAAAGTACTCTGGTTGATAAATGTGCAGGAAGGCAGCGGCCACTTCTGCTTTAATGTTGTGTCATTTTTCATCAGGTGAGCGTAAACATGTGCCGACACAATGCCAGGCCTCTTCAGACTGTGAGGAAAAGAACAAAGAATGCTGACTTGTCCCAACGAACGTCTTTGGGAGTGTTTGACAGCGGAAGGGAAACATACAGTATCATCATTAGACATGATTTTGGATGCACGAGAGCACAGGAACAATGTGGATTCTCAAATTTGGCAAAAAAAAAAACGACTGTAACTGATGCAAAACAGTGGAAGAGTGCAAAACTCAAATGGCGGATAGAGTGAATATTCTGGCTCCGGCTCGTACGACTTTATTTCCTTAGCAATTACATTCTAGTCCAATGAAAGCCTCTTTTAAGGGAGAACTCCATCTGTACTTGAAACCACAGTTGCACAGAAGCATCAGTGGTAGTTTCCCACAATAGTTTCTACCACTCAAGCTGTTTGCTGTGATGCATTTTACAAGAAACGCGACTATAGCTTAGCATCATTTCGAAACATAGGGGGCATTGAGGAAGAACGCCATTCTTTCTACAAAGAGCAGTTCAACAACTTATTGATTTTAAAGTTTTTGCGCATGCACTGATTGTGTTGTCATGTATACTGGAAATCCTCCAGGTTAAAGTCAGTTCAATATCGACGAATGCTTCTTTAAAAGCTGCGTTTAACGCTCGGACCGTTAGCATTCTAGCACCCGCTAAAGGCACCACAACGCTCTCCCGGACCGGCACGTGTATTTACATTGTTTACGTTTACAAGCAGCTTTTGAAGTGGAAAAAATAACTGCTAGTGATCGCGCAGCACCGCCTGACGCACCTATCGGCACACACCTGCACCTGGAGACGGTGTTTCGCTCCCGTGTCAAGAGCCGCTGCCGCTGTTCGCGCTGAGGTTTATCGGATTGTTATTTTCTGTTATTGTTTATTATCAACAGCCAGAGGTGTTTTTTTTTTTTACAATGGTTCCACCTGGATCTGACTTAGCCTACGAGCTCTCACAGAGACCGGTGTGGTGTTTGACTGGACTGGACGGTTGAGATTTATTAGGCTGCATTATAATTCTTAATTCGTTATAAATGAGGGTGATTTTAGATGTCGCTTACTGTTTACAGCCTATAGGTGACTATTTACAAAATCAAGGTCTAGTTTCTACTCTCCAAATAAAGTTTGTGAAGTGGCTACGTCATGAGTGGACATGCTGACAGATGTGCCATATACCATCAGACCCCCCCCTCGCTCACGTCCTGAGAAAGTCAAAAAACCTCTTGAACATTAAATATTCTTCTGCTCAGATATCTTGTTTTTTTATTCTAATACCTTCTAGGCTTCAGAAAACATCAGAAACATATTTAGGAAAAGTCATGGAGTGAGAGATCTGTAGTTTTCGTTTAAACAAAGTTATTTACATAATAAAAACTCAAGCAGTCTGTCAGAGCGTCTTGGTGGTTCTAGTGTTAAGCAACTCTACAAGCTTTTAAGAACACCCCCGATCCTGTTCCACTCAGTAGTAGAAACTGATTTACTGCAACACATCAAAACACAGAGATAACTTTTTCCAAAACTCAAAATGGGGTTAAAGTGACATCCAACCGCCTTCTTGAGAAGCGCTGAACCATTTCAACACGACCGTACATGTCTGTTTAGCTTCGCTTAACAATTTGTTCTGTTTTATCCAGCTTCCTGAAGTTGTTCACAAACCTTTGAGCGAATTAATTCTGAAGAAAAAATAACTTTTACCTCGTGTTGCAGCACAATTTAATGGGGCAGTTTACCCTAAAAATACTGGACTGCCACCAGTTCGGCATGTGTTTGCATCACAGGGAAGATGAACTCCAGTTGTGAAAAGGAATGGAGGAGCTGTCTTTGTAATGTTTGGGATCCTGAGCCAACTCATTTGATAGTCGTAGTGTTTAAAAAATGACATAGGGGGGTGGGCGTCTAAAATGCCCCCCACAGCGGGGTTCCGTTGAAACAATTACTACAAATGTACGGCGGGAGCACTTTCCTCTCCATACGAGATTTTATAACTTCGCCAATGAAGTTCGAATCGAGCCAACTAATTTGTCTGGCAAATTAGCTTTAGCATGTCTCGCAGCTTGATTCAACGCTTACAACAATTGGAGTCAAATTGTTTTTTTGCATTTGTGCGTCTGGCGTCGTGATGAATGGCTCGTCTGAAAATGGGGAAGCACTGTTTTAGCTATCAAATTAAATGGTTTTTAATCAGTCGGTGTTTTTAATGGTGGCTCGATGCGGGTTCAGTTGTGCTCAACATCGACAATAGAAGGAAACAAATGTGGCAGCTTTGTAATTGAAAGTACTGTGATACCTCAGTTAAATAGTGGTATTATGATGGTGTTATTTTGGTTTGTTCACTTGCTCAGTTTGATAATCATGTTTTTTTGTTTCTAGAGGGTCTTTGGAATAGGTTTGTGATTGTCCTAATGGGCATAAATTTGTGAACGCATGTTGGCACATGTGTCGTTGGAAATGATTGTGTGTAAGTGTATGTGTGTGTGTGTGTGTGTGTGAACAAAGCTGAAGTACAGATACTTAGCGGTGGTCTGGCTTATTCAGGCTTGAAGTTTGAAATGAACAAAATGTTTCTGAGGACATAAGCACGGACACACACACACACACTGTGGACTGTCCTGCAAA
Organism: Seriola lalandi dorsalis; assembly: GCF_002814215.2. Classification (NCBI taxonomy): domain Eukaryota; kingdom Metazoa; phylum Chordata; class Actinopteri; order Carangiformes; family Carangidae; genus Seriola; species Seriola lalandi. The sequence goes on along the minus strand of NW_019525549.1, from coordinate 678,289 downwards.
TAACTTCTTATATTAGGAGGGTTGCTCAAAAGCATGAAAGGCATAAAGAATGTGTCATTTTTGCATCTCTGCATACATATTTGTGCGCGTGCGAGTGTGAAAAAAGTAATTTTCTTGAATTGGTCATAAATTCACTTGTACTTTCCTATCACACATGCTCAGCCTTGGCTGCATTCCTTTGATGAATGAGGAACACGATGACACACATACATACACACCTACATACAAACAGACCTTCTGTCTCTTTAGCTATTTTTATATATCGCCATATAATGCTATTTTGTCATTTTTTTGTAAATATAGGATTATAATATTATATTATTAGCTATTATTTGTCTTTTTCAGTGTTTGTTAATGACACTTTGCACTTTTTCTTTCTTGTACTGTCCCTGTAGCTTCAAATTTCCCCAGTGTGGCACTTATACAAATCACTCATACAAATGAATAGCATTAAAAACAGCCACATGAAGTCCACAAACTTTTTCCTGGGGGAGCCGTTAGACAGGCACCAGAGCAATGAAGTGAAATATTCTTTATTATTGGGCGTCTGTGTCTCTCTGCCTTTCTTCACACCAACTACCTGAACCGAGCACTGAGCAGAAAGAAATGGTTGATCATGTAAACAATGGATCATGTCTTTGTCTCCCTGCTGTCTGAATGGATTTAAATCTACTCCCAAGTGATGGTCATGTGATGAGTATGAGACGTAGGCTTCCGACCAATTGGGGCCCTGTCCAGACCTGGTGTTAACACGCGTCTCAGGTGATTTGATCATTAGTGGACGGCCGTACACATGAACACTTGTGATAGATGCATTGAGGACGCATTTTAGGTCTGATCACTCAGAATACATTTGGAGGTGGTCTGGCCCGCTCGTTCCTCGAGCAGTGCGAATGCAAATGTGTCCTCGGACACATTATGGACCAACTACTCTATTAACATCCTCTGCCACAGTCTGATTAATCTGAATGACCCAAAAATATCTTTACACTTCTCACATTACACTTATTTGGCGCCCCACCACAATATCAATTTATATATCAATATATGTATAATATTAATATATATATATATATATATAATATTGATATTATATATATATATTCTACTATTTTTTCGCAGTTTCAAATGGTATAAACGATATTTCATTGTATTGCTGTGATTCACTCTGTCCCTTGTTGCCCCGCTCTCCTCTCTGTCTCTCTCTCTCTCTCTCACACACACACACAGACACACTCTGATCCGTCTGTCATAGTTGGACTGGCGAAAAACATAGTAATTAGTTTTTACTTCTGGCATCTTTCAGTTGGAAATTGTGTGGATTTTTTTTTTTTTTTAAGTATATTTTTTTGGGACTTCTTTTTTATGCCTTTATTCAATAGTACAGTAGAGAGACAGGAAACAGGGAGGCAGGGAGGGGGGAATGACCAACAGCAGCGAGGGCTGTAGCCTCTAAACATGGGGCGCCTGCTTAGACCACTACACCACACGACGCCCCAGATTTTTTTTTTTTGATTTGTAAATTGTAGTGATTTGTCAGGATTTGCTGTACTACCAGTAAATGTAGCATTTTACTCATTTTTAAGTCATGCTTTCTTGATTTGCTGCACTTTAAATGATCAATATTACTAATTGTTAACAAGGCCACATCAACCACTGAGGACACTGGGCTCAGTTTACATATGGACATATTTCATACGTTGTTTTTTATTCTGATATTGTTTTAGTCTAAATATCTTTGAATTTGACGGTTTTAAAATACAATTAGAGGCATTTATTATTTTCCACCAGAATTACACACAGAAGAGAAAAAACATTATGCAGGCAAATGAAATATAAAATAAAAAAAAAATGGTGTGGAATTTTGTGATTATTAAATATAACTTAGTGGGTAGTCAAAATATATTAACTGGTGGGTCTCTTTATTTTCTATTTCTTTACAATTAAGTTTTAGTAATACAAGTTACCAATCTAAAACCTATGTAAATCTGTCTTGAGATATATTTGATGATTTGAAAACACAGGCCGTGCTGACTCTCTGTGAGTTTCTTCTTTTTTTCTCTCTAGAATTAAAAACACTTTTTAAAGAACAATATGAGCAATGGGACTATCAACATAATCATGTAGTTTGGACACTGTCTTTTTTTTTTTCTTTCCGTAAGAAAACAGTTGTGACAGTTGTGACTTGCCATGTTGATATTACAGAACAATCATTGCTGTTTAGACAGAACTTAGACTAACACAAAAATACATCTTAACTAACAGCCTATCCAGCGAAATTAAAAACATCAATAGCAAGCTCTACTACACACACACACACACACACACACACACACACACCTCCATCACTGAGTCCTGCAGTGTGATTTCAGCTTCTGCCTTTTACACATTTCTTTGACATTTGACACATTTATTTTGTTTAAAATAATACAAATTTTTCTGACCCTGACACAGCTAAATGGAGAAGGCCACATTCGTAAAATTGATTCTCTATCCACTGATTGAACAGGATGATATAACTTTAATACAACCTACACTGTTGACTCCTGACTCACACGCCCCTCTTCTGATGTAGAACAATATTTAATACTGATATCTACTGTAAATGATACATTGATCTCCCTCTCATCAGTTTGACAATGAAAACACAGATGCCTTAAATCACTTTGAATTCAACATAATGGTGAATTAGGGATTTGGCATTGACCAGTCATTATTTAACTCTACCTGTGCGGTCATATTGTCCAGTAGAGGTTCCAGAGAAGCGAGAGGAAATCGCCAATCTAAGGTATTAATACAGATGTTTTTTGGAAAGCTGGGATCTAACCAGACAATTTTTTTTATTTTGTCTTTTGTCTAACCCGTCTGTGACATGAGATTTTATGATCGACTGAGGATTCAGCAACTTGGAGCAAAGACTACAAATGTTCAACCTGGAGATCAGGGATTGCCGTACTAGTGTCTTGCTCTCAGAGTGTCAAGAATAGGGATCGAAATCCAGAATTAAACAGACGACGGGTCTAAATTTTTAAAAACCAGAGTATCGATAAGCTCTAAATTTTATTGGTTCTGCTCTCCGTACTGGAGAAGTTAAGAAATTAGATTTCCTATTATTACTACATAAAAGTTTTCTCACACATTGTATCTCACCAACTCTGTTTCTGATTAAGACATTCATCTATGATGCATTTTCACTGTTCCCAACTGAAGTTTATCTGCATCTCCCTGTCTGACTGTGTGAGGGGCAAGAGCAGCTCTGTGTCACTCTGGAGCACTGTGCAGCGCGCACACACACACACACACACACACACACACACACACACACACACATGTGGTTAAGTCTCTTTCCTGTCAGAGCAGACACACAAGCAAAGTCTGGACACATGCAGTGAACATACAGATGCAGAAATGTACAATTTTCAACCGACTAGCTCAGGCTTCATCTGTCGTTGCGTCAGGTGTGTTTTGTATGCCGCCTGGTGCCCACAAACACATTTAACTACATTAGTCAAATATGAGTTTATGATGAAAAGTAACCATTGGCCAGCTGATTATTCTGGGTTTGTTGTTAAATTCAATCTGAAACAGACTGAGTATCAGTGATGTGGTGGCTGCTATTAATTAAAACTACTGGACATTAAAAATACTGTGACAAAAAAGTACTTTAGTAAATCATTGGGTAAGACATTTATTTTAAATTTCCATCATTAAAAAAATACTTGTTTGTAAAAGTGATTTCAAAACAATGCTGTTGAAGTTTGTCACTCAAGAATGAGTACATATGAGAAGATAAGCAATGTTAGTTCTGTTCTATTTTCTTTTACAGAATAACTAAAAGTACCGATAAGAGTACCTTTAAAGTACCAGATCAATAAGAGTACCATTAAATTACTGGATCGATAAGAGTATTGTTAAAGTACTGGATCGATAAGAGTACCATTAAATTACTGGATCAATAAGAGTATCGTTAAAGTACTGGATCGATAAGCCGTATCGGGTAAAGTACCAATACCATTAATCTTAATGACGCCCAACCCTAGTCAAGAATAACATTTAGATTAAATCTTCAGGTTCCCCCTTTCACCTGAAAATGAATTTAAAATGCTCAGCTTGAAACTGCTTAACTCATTGTTTTCATATTAGCTCTGCACTCCCCCTCAATGCCAAAGCTTTGTAGCCTCTTTTAGCTAACTGGTTTGGTTATCTATCCCACAACACACAAACTTCATTCTCAGCCACAGCACGCCACAGTGTTAAAAAGGTTATTAGACAGAATATCAATGAATCCATTAAGACCGGATGAGATGTAACATGCTAAGCATATGATTTCGTCTTTCCAAGACATGTGACCAAGGAAATGTGTTGAAGGCAAAATCCATTATTTCATCTGTTTTTTTAGCACAAAAAAGTTTTTAAAGTTGCGGTTCAGACAAAGGCTTAACAACCTGAGCAAGGGGAGCAACACTGAAGCAGATTACAGCCATTAGCTGCTAACTGGAGGTAAAGATTCACCTGATGTAACACTGTCACTAAAAGCCTTTATTTCTCAGCCTCTGAGGGAGATAGAGACATGAAATGAAAACAATTTAAAAGCTTAAACCTTAAGCTTTTATTGTAAATCACTGCTTTTCCCCTAAAAATATCAATACATGTTATAAAGAGTTGAACTGAACTGAAAATTAGCTTGTTTTTCTAGTCATATCCAGTTTTAAAGACAAAGACAATGATTTACAATAAAGGTTAGAGGTTTATGCTCTGAAATTAATATCATGTTTCTATCTGCGTCAGAGGCTGTATATTCAAGGTTTTAGTGAACATCAAGTTTTTTAGAAAACCCTCAGGTTTTAGGAGGTTGTTTTCAAGCCATGCTGAGGACACCTTAGGTTTAAATGGGTTAATAGAAGTTCAAATGTATGGCAATCATTGACTTTAAATAAAGATGGATGTAGCACCTGTGACGTCACCCACAGGTTTATAGAATGGTTTTGGCAGTAATCCAAAAATGGGCTAGGAGGAAGGGCGTGTGTGGAGCTGAGACTTTGTCGCATACCAGTTTGTGGCAAGCATATGCTAGACCAACTGTCACTCAAAGAGGCCACGCCCTTAATTAAACGTAAAGTTAGTGAGTTATGTAAACAGTTGTTATGAAGGAGGAAATCAGCTCTAGAGACCAAAACTGTTTTTGTACCAGGCTGTAAACATGTTTATTTCTGCTGTAAAGTTGGACATTTTAACATGGGAGTCTATGGGGACTGACTCACTGTTGGAGCCAGACTCTAGTGGTCACTAGAGGAACTGCAGTGTTTAGTTCTCCAGTGTTGGCTTCATTTTTCAAACTCGGTGGTTAATGCTTGATTACAAGTCAATGGTGGAGGCCCACCACTGCAGTTTTTACAGCACCAGTAAGGCAGTATGAGTGAACCTTTACCTCAAAGAAAATAAAACTAAAAAAATTAAAAAATTGAAATACAAATACCTTGTTTTTTTATGTTTTTAAAAGATTATAATTATATCATGTTGTGGTGTTAGATTACATTACATGTATGTGGATATGTTCCAACTCAGTTCATATCAGTGAGAACATGTTGGGATTTAGTCAAAGTGTTGAATGACGATCAGTTTCTGTGGCAACATGGATGGAGACTTCAAACGTCTGTGATCTCAGTGAGCAGCTGATGGGAGACAAATTTATTAAGAGTTCTTATTTTCCTGTCTTGGCTCTAGTAGACATTGTTGACCTCCTTCCCGTGTGTCAGCCTGCTGGAGGTTGTGTGTTTGCTGAGAGCTTGCCCATGGTCACACTGGGGCCTCCGGAGCTAAATCAATACCTCGTCATGCATGAGGGCAAAACTCACAAACACAACAGAGGTGCCAAACTCTGCGTCCTGTTTTGATGGGTTCAGAGTACCAAGTGTTTATGTGAGAGAAACTCTTTTGACAAGCTGAGGAGGCAGAGGTTTGGGGTGGTAAGTTCGGTGGTGACTAAAATCAATACTGAGACGCATAGAAGGCTTCCTCCACGCGGCTTCCTCGGTCCAGATCGAACACCATTTAAGACTCGACACATGTTGCGAGAAAGATGGCTGTGTTTCACTTTAGTATCCATAAACACATGTTTTTCATATGATGAAAAGGTGTGGTGCTTCACAGGGGCTCAAAGAGCTACATTATTAGTTTGAAGAGACTTTAACTGCTTTCACGTGCTTGTTAATGCTACAGCTCCATCTGATTTTTCTCTTTTTCTCTACAGTGCCAGTTCCTATCATTGATGGTGCCTTTCTAGTCTAACATGCAATGATTGATTTATCCTAATATGAAAAAGGGTATTTAGCACTTTAATGTGGATTGGGTGCACAGTACAGTAGACATACTACTACAACTACAACAAGTCCTCCAACCTGAACAGCCACACAGGTCATTTTTTTCAACCCTCTGATACGACCCATAGGAGTGTCTCTTGAAATAGTGCCACTACAGCGGCAGGCATACCGGACCTCGATTGTCATGGTTACAATAATAAACATGCAGACTGTACAACAGCAGTGTACCTACCTCGGTTACCATAATTACTATAATACTCGCCGTGGTTACTATAATAACGGTCATGGCCTTGTTAGGTTTAGGAAAAGATCGTGATTTGGGTTCAAATCATAGACTGTATATAAGCTGCAGGGCTGAGAAGTGAAGCCAAAGCGGAAATGACTTTAAGTGCAATACCACTGATGACCGCTAGGGGTGGGCTCCAAAAACCTCTGGCTCCAATACACACTCTCACTTCTCTCGTGAAATACTCAGTCAGTACATTTTTCCACAACTCATTACGGTATCATGGCCTGAATTCACACCTGTTGTTCAGTGTTCTGGTGGTCCATCTGAAAATAATCATCCAATTAATGAGATATTAGGCCTTAAAAACAGCTATTTTGGGGGGCGTGCCTGTTTGATTGACATGCCTGGTCTGCAATGATGGATAAGTCAACACGGCAGGCTGGGAGGTCGATCACTGAAGGAGCAGTCACCAGAGGAGAGCGTGGGTTGTATGCGCATCATATTGAAACAGTTTTGGTAAATATCTGTTATTTTCTCAATATTTGTCGGTGAAAGAGGAAGTTTTGCACTGATAGTTTTTCTGTTTGTTCTTCAGTTTCAATGAGTATTCGATTCACAGTAATTATGGCTCGTTCTTCGGCACTAACAGACTGCAGAGAGCTGATTTTTCGGTAAGTAAATGTTTATTTTCTGAACGTCCTACAGTTTTAATGTGTATGATGCTCCCTAAAAGCTAGAGCGTTTTTTCTCTACATGCTTTGACCGGAGAACGGGACACAGTTAACATCCTAATTAATATTACAGTTAATGTGAATTACAGATGCACTTTGCTAACCTAGCTAGCTGATAACTTAGTGTTTGCTATGCTAACCGTACCTGGTCCCAACCTTGCAACCATTTGCAGGACAAGGATAGATATAGTTTAACAATTAACTCACTCTCATGTTATTAGAAAAAATCAGTCGCTGATTGAATTTTCCCACATGCAGCAAATCATTCAGGTTTATCTCATTAACTTATTTTCTGTCTCCTCATCTCACTGGTATTGTATTGTATTGAGTACAATACACAACGTATACTAGAACATTATCTTGTAAGGGTTTGTCATTTAATACTGTAAATTCATACACAACAGTCCTGAACTGAAGCAGGTATTCATGCACCTGTCCTGACAGCTGGTATATGTGTGTGATTAACTGTGATCCACCATGTCTGAACTAAAGTGTTTGTCTTTTACTGTCATTTAAAGGTGTCCACACTGAAAACTGAATGACCGGTGCCCACAGAAGGAAGGACTCATGTATGGACCAAGGAGATTGCATCTACATCCTTAGTTCTGAAATGGGCTTTAATGATGATGATGATGATGATGATGATGATGATGATGATACCAGAAAACCACTTCCTGTTCATCTTCCTCTGATGAGAGGACAGACCAGCTGATTACACATTTGTTTAGTTTATCATTCTCTGTCCTCAGTGTTTACAGGGTCATTACCTCACCTTTTACTTCATTCCTACTGTTGTTGATAGATGATAGTAATAACATTTTAAGAACAAAATTTATAAATATTAAATTGGAATTAAGTGACGGATCATCTCTACTACAGTTACCACCTTCACAGGTGAAACTGCTGAATAATTTGACACCAAACGGTGTTCAGTAGGAAACAGCTGGAATTGACCCACCAGAGGTGCAACCTGGAGCAAAACAAGACTCTAAGTAGATGTGATGCTGTGACCTCATAGTTGTCTTACGCCTTATGATTTGGAAGCAGTTGTCAGTGTAGTACAGCTCATGTACATTAGTTTTAGTCATAACTTCATTGTTGTGATCAAAAAGGTTTTTAATAAATAAACCTTCTGTGATTAAATTGTACCGAGTGTGTTTTTCAAAATTGACCATATGCCTCATGATGAATATAATGGGACACTTTGGTGATTTTGTGTTTCCAGTGTTATTAAAATTGGTAAGTACAAAGAACACATTAGAAAAGCACAAACTAATATCTATCTTTAGATCCTCGATTGTCAATGTTCAAGGACAGCAACATTATATTATATAATTCTGTTATTTATGTTGTTGATTAAAGCTTTCCAAAACTTCCATCAATGTGTTCTTGTATGATTACAATACTGTGTATGTTGCCTTTGTTAAAATTCATACCAGACATGCTCCATAACAACCATCGACAAAGTCAAAGCAAAGCTTCATAAAAACTTTATTAAAACTACATTAATTTCAACAATTTACACCACTGGAGACGTGAACAAAAGAATTTGATAAATAAATGAATTAAATAATGTGTGCAATTTACAATCAACTGTAACTAACACAACTGTAAATTAGAAATAAAACAGTTGTGAATGAAGGTACAGGTGAACTTTACTGTCACAAGACAGGTTTATATAATAAAAAGGTGGGTAAATCTTATTTATTAACAAGTAGAAATTATAGTAGAAATGTAAAAATAATACGTTATAGCTTAGTGAGGACAGTGCAACGAGTTGACTGTAAGCTGTTGCAGCCGTCCATAAGTGATGGAGGTAAGGTGCAAAAAGTTCAGGAGCTGTTATTCATCATCAGTCTTAGTGTCTGACACAGTTTACATGAAGCAGACTCACAGTCTGAGGGAGAAGCTGTTCTGAAGTCTGTTCATGTTCTGCAGAACCAATTTAAAACACAAGGTAGAATACATTTTACACTGTGGTTTTAAAGTTTAATGATAGCTCACATGCTAACCTCAAGTACAATAACATTACAAGTTACTCATCATATACTATATATATATATATATATATAAATATACGGGCTGCACGGTGGTACAGTGGCTAGCGCCTCACAGTAAGAAGGTTCCAGGTTCGAGTCCCGGCTCGGCCGTGGGATCTTTCTGTGTGGAGTTTGCATGTTCTCCCCGTGCCAGTGTGGGCTCTCTCCGGGTACTCCGGCTTCCTCCCACAGTCCAAAGACATGCAAAATGGGGACTAGGCTAATCGGATGCTCTAAATTGACCATAGGTGTGGCTGTGAGTGTGAATGGTTGTCTGTCTCTATGTTGTTTGCCCTGCGATGGACTGGCGACCTGTCCAGGGTGTACCCCGCCTCTTGCCCGAAAAGATGCTGGGATAGGCCCCGCCCCCCCCGCGACCCTACTAGAGGATAAGCGGTAGAAAATGGATGGATATATATATATATGATATTTGCCAAATGTGGACATGTATGCAATTAGCTTCTAAGACTACTTTAACAGTTAGCTATAAAGTTGAATTAACTGTTGAGGTAATAATGTACTGTAGCTACTGTTAGTGATGTCATGAGAACTGATACTTTAGTACCAGGTTGATGCCAAAATTTTGAAAATGTGAAGGTACTTGTTTTTCTACAGTACTGAAGGTACTGAAGGAACCGTAGACGTCGTAGGTGCTGGAGATGATTCTTCTGGGACTGACGAGGGCAGTATAATAACACTACAAGTGTCCTAGTCTGACATCAAACTTGAAGAGAAGAGGAAGACAGGTACAGGAAACAATAATGACAACAGCAAGTGCAGGTGCAGCAACAGGTCCACTGCGAAGAGGAAAAAACACCATGACTGATGTATTTGATGTGGATCATCAGCGACATCTAGTCATAGATGACGAAAAAAACCAGAATGCAAATGGTGCCACAGAGGATTTGTAATGACCTTATCCTCCTTATCATAGCTGCAACCTGTACACAAAATGCAGAGTGAGATTTCCATTAGTGCTTGTGAATTGCGACAGCTGTCATCTGTTGTAGCGACACTCCAAACACAATTAGCTCGTTTAGGCTAATGTAGCGACAGCTTCTAAAGTTACATGGGTGCTCATAACAATAGGCTTCTGTCATCACTGTTCAGTCTGTCACAATATAAGTGTTACAACACAGCTCACAATCGGGGAAGAGGGAAGCAACATAATCCGTTGGAATTTTATGAGCATAATTTATTAGATAGTAAGGAGGGGACTAAAAGTGAGAAACTAAAAGAGGGGAACGGGCAGTAAGCTGAAAACAAAATGAAACAAAAGCCTTTAAACACTCTCTAAAGAACAAAAACAACCTCTGTTCCTAGTGTAACTAACAATGCTTAGACTAAGTGTTGGTGCAATCAGTCTGGGATAAAACTAAAATTTGGCCCAGTTTCCTTCAATTAAAACGAGTACATCAATTCACTAAAAACTATTCACAAAGTTTCACAAGGTTTACAAAGGACACAAGGGCCAGCCATCTTACCCAGCCGCCCCCGAGCAACTGGCTGGTCAGGCCGGGTATTGGCTTCAGCTGCTTGGTCGGCGGGGAGTCAGCCGCTCCAATGAGCAACGCGGCCGCAAACGATGGACACACCCCCCCAGTAACAGGAGCCAGTCCCGAAGCGGAGCCCGTGCTTTCCATAGAAATGTAGAGGAAACAGGCTTAAGCACACGGGGCTGTGGCCGTAACCATAAGGCTGACTTTTTAAATGAATATTTCACTCCATGGGTCAAATTAAACTACCGCTTGAACACTGACTACATGGAGGTGTGTGTGTGTGTGTGTGTGTGTGTGTGTGCGCTCAGCGTGTGTGTGGGGACACTGTGTGTGCAGCAGCCTCTGTTGTTTTCTGTTTCTCGCTGTGGAATTTGGTATCCAGAATCTGGGAATTTCGTTGGTGCTGGTGCCGAGTACAAAGTCTTTTGGTATCGTGACATCTCTAGCCACTGTACAGATACTACATACGTTACAGATATGCAACTGTGAATGCACCACGCAAAGACAGAGCCGCTCTGAGCACTTGCATCTAGCCTTTACTGTAATTGTTTGCACACATATCTACAGCTCTGTGAATACATGTGGCTTTCTTATTATCTATAATCCTCCTTCTTACCTTCTCCTCTGCTCCCTCTCTCATTTTCATTCGTCCTTTAATCTTGTCCCTCTGAAGACATATTGCGGCTTCTTCATTGGGTACAACTATCAATCATTTTCTGTTTCTTCCTCCTTCTCTATGCTGTTCCCTTCTTCCATCTCTGACTCTTCAACTCTCTCTCTGCGCTCAATCAAGCCTCGACACAATGAGGTCACACTCTTGTGTTCTACGCAACATTTTAAACATTTACATCTATCCTGTTTGCATCTCATTAATGCAGATTGCTCCTCTCTTCTTTTGGGCCACCACACTCTTTAATAAGTCTAATCATATTTCACTTCAAACACAGTCTGGATTTGGAGACTGCGAACATTACAAGATTAATAGATCACCAAAAGTGTGCATTCATTTGAAGCCCTCTCTAAAACGTCTGAGCTGCTGCCACACCACTTAAGGTAAAGAGCTTGTAATCTATTTTCAGCAACATGTGTTTGACAACTCTGAAGCAGCTGTGTAACCATGGATTTCACCCATGTGACTGCAACCACTCTCCAAACATTCAGCATCCTGCTTGATGCCAAGTTCCAGTTACACAAGCATCTACAGTAGTAATCTTGCTTTGAAATAAAGCTTCTGTCATAGCTCTGTGCTTTGGGCACTTTAAACGGAGGAACACATTTCCACTGAAGGTCTAATTGCTTTGACAAAGCACAGCAGAACATGCAGGCTGGGGCTTTCTTTCCTTGCTTTCTGTAGGTAAACATGGATAATGGAAATGCTCCAGCAGGACTTCAAAACCTTATCTATTAAAGAAAGCACAGCACAACTCCCTAACACATTACAGTGACTTATAATCAAATGTAAATGATGCAGCTCTGAGGAAACACTGCCAATGAAATAACTGTGGAAACTACTTGTGGGCATATTTAAGGGGGCTGAGCACGATCTCTTAACATAACTATACCTGTCGTTTCCCCCAGACGACCTCCATTGTCTCTCTGACATATCTGCATGGATGAAGGCACGCCACCTTCAAATCATCCTGTCCAATCAGTCTCTTCATCATGATATCAATATCAAAATCTCCTCTTCATCTTGTCCCCCAACCAAGGTCTAGAGAAACCTGGGTGTCAAGTTTGATGACCAGCTCTCCTCTGTGCATGTTGCATCCATCTATTGTGTCTCTTTGCTCTATACAACAGGTCTTACCTGACTCAGTACTCCGCCCAGCTCTTGGTTACCTCTCACCTCTCACCATGGCCACCTGAATCAAATTCAGTCGCTAATGCTGCCTTCAGAGAGACTTCTGGGTCTGCTCCTCCTACTTTGAACCCAGTAATTCAGTCTTCAGTCAGGCTCGTTCTCAGCCACTGTGTTCCTCTGAGGAATATAATCTGTCATCACCATCCCTGACCACAAGACAGTCTCAGTCCAGACTGTTCTGTCTGTGGTTCCTGGATGGTGGAATAAGCCACCAAAATCTATCAGAGCAGGAGTGTCCCTCTCTGTCTTCAGGAATCTGTTGAAGACTTGTCTCTTCAGAGAGACCTCCTCTCCTAACACCTCTGACACCCTCACATGTCTAACTAGCTCTTACTGTGAACTTTCACTGCACTTCTGTAGCTGTGTCTCCTTCACTTATTTAATAGATATAGTACTTAGTACTTGTCTGTAGTGTGTGTCTGTCTGTAAGTGTCTGCCACATGAGTAAAAGTAAATATAACACCCCTCAAATTCCCTATACGACTTTATTTTACTCAGCGTGGAGGTTAGGGTTTCAATTCATTTATTACACAAGGTTTTCATAAGAGTTACAGTAATCCTCATGTGGTGTGCTGTGGCGTTGCTCCAGATAAGAGCATCAGTTAAATGCCTCATTTGTAGATGAGAATGCTTCATGTTTCAGGGTCCAGTGCCTTCAAGAGCACTCCATAGGAGCTGGAGCAAAACACATATCTTGACCTCTTGGATTATACCATCGTATCTACAACCCTGTTTGAATGATATTCAATTTCCCGGAGGTTGTGGGTGACAAGCTGTTAGTCATGCCGCTCGCTCCTGTGTCGGTGGCAACATTACAGGAGGTGGTTCGTAATGGACAACCCATGACGGTAACAAAGTCAACTGTCGGAAAAAGAAGATGGCCTTAAGCCTGGATAGAATACTTGCTGAAGCTGATATTTTTCCCCCTTCTTTTCAAGTTTTTTATTTTTCGGTGTCGAGCTGGTGAGATTCACTATCATGGACATGAACAGACACGAGCAGTAACCATATTCTTTAGTTGTGAGAGTGTGAAAGTTCATTCTTAAGATTTAAAAAAAAAAAAGCATACAAAAAAAAAAATGTGATGGTTGTTGATCAAACCGTCACCCCCTTTTATGGCCCAAGTCTATTTTAATATTCCATTACACCCACATTTATGATACAGGAACTTTCAGACAGAGAGTGGACACCACTGTCTCTGTCAACACTCCACGTCCACTTCATAGTTGTCTATGTTTGATTCTCCTAATTTGTACACTACACTACAGGCTGCTGTAGAGCTTGTTGTTACCTTCAGGTGAAAGCAACCTCCCAGAATTCCCTCCTCTGAAGAAGAAACCATGTTTTTCAGCTAAAAATGCCTCCAACAAAAAAGGAGATAAGACCAGAGCACAGGCGCCAAAGCATCCATAAAGTTTTTAAAGTTGACCCGACTTTGTGTACATGATTTTTAATCCTTAGTTAATTTTGTAAAGCTGAATCTAAGATTGACATCAGGGATAAATTGTGCTTTTCTCACCCTCTTGAGATACCCATCTGGTTCTCACTAGACACTGTGACAGACACAACTTTCCAACATGCTCATTTTTCAGTCACTTCAACACACATGGGGACAAAACTAAACATCACCCAACCTGCTCTCCTGTTATCATTCTCAGTAATTTAGAAAACTATTGAGTTTTCTTAAGGGAAACAAAAATCTCACCTCTAATTAGGCTGATGTGGGCTGACCCCGGGAAAGAATACAGACAGATGGAGATATCTAGTTACCATGGAAATTAGAGAACCACCTGTGGATGTGTTCATTGGCTCTCATCAGTGCAGTCTATGGTTAAGATGCACATGTGTATGCACGCTCACAGACACGTAAACACACAGACACAGAGGCATGCAGGTAAGCAGACGAACGCACACTAGTGGCACTCTTTGAAGCACAGCACTGACGTGCTGCAAAAAGGCCTCAGCAGAGCGCCGGAGCCATGGCTGCTACTTACAGGAGAGAACAGAGCCAGAAAGCATTAGCTAAAAGAAACCGAGAGAGAGAAAGAGAGAGAGAGAGAGACTCAGACAGAGAGACAGCAGGAAAACTGAGGCAGTGAAACATTAAATAACGAGAAGAACTACCTCAAAGCACCTTAATTAAACATCCAGCTATCACCCACACACGCAGAGACATGTTTACACACACACACAAACAGCATCAAAAGTCTAAAGTGGTGGCAGCCCACTCAATCACATTGGCATTCAAACACACACTCATTCTCACAGAATCCGACAAACACCCCTTTGAGTATATTTACACTGGTGAATGAAACACCATGAGGAAAACGCACACATTACTATGAGTAAAGCATAGATGGCATCCTTTCTTAAAAAAAGAAAAATTCTAAAGTTTTTTTTTTTTTAAATCTCTGTTTATTGCATTTTTTAAATGATAAGCAAACAGAAACACAAACTCCCCACCCACATATAAAGTAAGTAGATAAGTGAATAAAATATAAATGCAGCAAGTAAACAAGTGCACTATATAATTAACAACAACAACAAAAAAAAACAATTCAAAAGAAGGAAAAAATAAGGAGAAAAAAATAGGGAATTAAGTTCAAGAGAGACTATCTTAGTTCTCAGGGTCGAAAAATTCAAAAGTTAAAGTGGTAATCTCGAAGATTTTCATTGATGTCTGTTAAGTCTCTTTCTGTTGGCAAATGATGTAACACAGTGGTGATTGAGCTTGTGTCCCACTGATGAAATTATTGCAATTTTGATATATTTGCAGGAACGTGTGTGTGGCGAAATTTCCAGAAAAAAAAAAATTCCTTCATAAAGTTGCTGCTAATGTAAACTGAACATTTCCTGCTGCAGCAGTTCACCTTAGAAACATTGAGTTGGTTTTATTATGAAGTAGTGACAAAAATGCAATGTGTTGTCAGAGGTCTGGGTATAATTGGATAATTCGCAATTCATTTGTAATTTAAAAATGTAATATTACACTTTTATGTCCTCTTGGCTTTTATTTTGACATTTTCATACTTCACTAAATCTTCCTGTCTGTCCACCAAGCGTGTTTTTGCTAAATGAGAAATTTAAAAAAGGAATTTGCAAAACCACAATTGAATTTGAATTTGATTTTCTGACATTTTGTTTGGAAACTAAAAACAGAGCATTTTTGTTTCTGGTTTAGAATTAGAAACCAAATAAAACTACGTGAATTTGTTTTTGGTTTCCAACAAAATAATAATAAAAGCAACTGAGCATTTTCATTGGAGTAATGGAAGAAGGAGGAGCAGCTGCAGTGAGCTGCTAGATGAAGAGCTGCAGGCGACAAGCTGCACACCTTCAACTTCTCAGCGAGGTAACAAACTCCTCTGACTGCGCCCTGCTGTCCACAGACTCATGCCGTGTGCAGCATAACATCAGATAACAGTTGCTCACAGAATGATGGAAAATGGCCAATCATTGCCTGACCTATGCACTAAAATGAGAATAGTTGAATTCTGTGACCTGTAGTATTAAACCGCACTGTTACTGTTACCACTGGTAACCACAGGTGCCGCCCAATCAACCAGGACTGAAATCTTTGAAATTGTCACTTTAAAGTTTCCAGTATTTTTCATAACTTGTAATTCATTTTAGCATGCATACACAGAACAATCCCACATTGTCCAAATGTCAAGAAATTAGTCTGAAAACAACATTAATTACATGATGATAATGGACCAGTATTCATGATGTAATGAATGCATTGAATGAAAAAATTACTTTATTTACTTAGGTTGCACTACCCTCTGACATACTAATTATTTTCATTAAAACCAGAGCTGGACTGGGACAAAAATATCAGCCCTGGCATTTTGCCCTAGAATGGCCCACCTCAACTGATCACACACCACCCATCTTTGCACTTCCCTGAATATTTATACCAACCTGAGATGATTAAGAGGGAATGAAGGAAGATTAAGAGAGAGGAAAATTGTATACCCCTATGTGATGAATTCACTGCGGTGGTTCCAATAATAATAAAAATCTATGTCCTCTCTTTCCCTGACACTGAGACTAGCTCATAAGATATGAGAAACACAGTTGGGTGAGGATTTAATATACTGATATAATCAGGTCCAAAATTATTGATAAAGAGATGCAAAAGAAAAGCTGCATAGACATTACAACACCATTCAGGGAATGCATTAATTGTTGTTTGATAAATAAAGAAATGCATGGATGTCTCAATTTCACTTCTATATATTGTCCATCAACACCCGGTCCCATAAGAGCACTCTTCAGCTTAACAATTACATGAACAGCTGACTCACTTTTAATGTCGATGAATAGTGGTTGACAAATTAATGATGTTCTACCAATAAGACCACATATCAGAGCCACATTAAAAGATATTATTAACCTATCAGGGAAAAACATAAGAGAAGCTAGCTAAGTGCTAAATGTTTACTAATTGTCTAGCTAACTAGCAAACTGCATCTGCATTCATAAAAATAGCAAGCTAATGGAATAGAGTGTGTTAATTGTGAAAATTATGAAGATAACTTTATAAACGCCAGCTAGTTTGTTCACCTGGTGCTTTTTTGTTCAATTTTGTGAAGGGGTTGTTAATGGATCCTGGACTCCAGAGTAGCATAGTCGAATGCTAATCATCATCATCATCATCATCATCATCATCATCATCATCATCATCTCCCATTACATATTGTTGAGCCAAGCAGCTGGTCAATTTTTAGCTTCTACTTATCACAAGTTCTACTCTCTGCCACTCACGCCACATCTCTCTCTCACTCTCCATCCTTCTCCATCCTGCCTTCATCCCTCTTACTCCGTCCACCAAAACCTATCATCAGGCATAGATGGTGAAGAAGGTCCGGCAGCACAGACATGTCAGTAGGCCTGTGTTTATTTAGCTCCCAATTTCTCTGCTCCTCCCTTGTGTTTTGTCTTGTCAATTGTGGCACACTTTTTTCTTTTCTTTTTTTTTTTTTGCAGGTGTGCTATTTAATGACAATGTGGAGCCCAAAGGGGAGGGGCTTAAAGATGTGATATGGCCAGCCCAATGACAATTAACACTGTGACAAACAGAAATCTAGGATAAAAAATACAGTTGCCCTCCTGACCACTACAACACATTTAAATACTACAGAAAAAATGAAGTCAGCAGCCTGTTACCTATCCAGGATCTCTGAAACACTTAACTGATATTGACAAGTATCCATCTGAGGGGGTACACATGTCTGCATCAGTAGAAAAGCCAATAGGAACTCTCTCTCTCTTTGAAAAGACCTGTGATTGGCCAAAGTCTCATCTCACAGGCTACATCTTCTGAGAACTCTGCAAACAGAGGCAAGAGGAGTTTGCTCTCAGACCACGTGAATTACAATATGCTGAAAGGTAATTATGAATTTTTGCCCACTGATTCCTAAAAATGACAATTTCAAGAAGAAAACAATGGGCCGTCCTACCTGTTTAATGGACAAACAACAAACCAGTTGTGTTGGCCCAAAAGATACGTTGATATGATGAGTGTCTTAGAAACCAGTTACGTCTTCATACAACAAGCAGACACAGAGCAACGTCATCATTCATTCTCCTTACTCTGGTAATCCACAAATTGGAACAATCTATTATCATGTGCCAGATTTACCGTCCAGAGAGCCACCACTCACTCGACCGATCATCTGGTGAAGATAAATCACATGTTCGGTGGCAGAGCCAGTTTGGAAGCAGTACATAAAATGTAGATAGATAGATAGATAGATAGATAGATAGATAGATAGATAGATAGATACTTTATTTATTCACATATATATATATATATATATATATATATATACACATAATAATAGTAATAAAAACAGTTCATAACAAATGAACAATAATAATTAGATTAATCCACATCCTTTGGTTGAGGTGTTGTATAGCCTGATGGCAGTGGGAACAAAGGATCTCCTGAACCTCTCTGTTCTGCAGCGCAGTGAGATGAGACGTTTGCTGCAGCTGTAGTTTCTTCTCTGTCCCGCCAAAATGTTGTGGAGAGGATGGTTGGTATTGTCCAAGATGGCCTCCATCTTACATTGCATGCGTCTCTCCACAACAGTCCTGAGTGAGTCCAGACTCCTGCCAAGCACAGACCCAGCCTTTTTGACCAGCTTATCCAGTCTCCTGTAAAACAAATGTACAACAATTAAGGATGGCATCAGTATGCGGCTATGGTTAAGATTAGTATTAAATTAACTTTTCTAGCCACTGTCTGTAAGTTTAGTGAAATTGGTGGTATTTTGAATTGAGGAAACACTATAATATATACAGTAACTGCAAGACTGACAATTTGAAAAAACAGACTTTGTTCAACCAACTCCTCCTCACAGGGTCCATGGGGAGTTTCCTTGCAGTGCTGGCTAAAGATGAACGCTCAAATATTTTCTACCGCTATGTTTGCAAATTTGATATTACACAAGAACTTACCACCGCTAAGAAACAGCCATATGCCCGCATTCTAAAGTCCAACGTTAACAAAAACTCTCGCCTTCTCTCGCCTACTCGACTCAACTGATAACTGATACCAGCTCGTACATAGTTGCTCTCTCACAGCATTTCCCATACTGAACTAAGTCTTTGTTAGCTTTTGGATGGTATCCCTGATTCATGCTGCCTGCTGATTTTGGAGGGACTCACAACTGCAGTTTGGTTTAGTTGAACAACTTTGTATTGCCTGTTAATATTAATAATTGTTTTGTATTTTGATTTAAATATCTATATCTTCACCAGGTTATTTCTTTTTTATTTCTGCCACCATCATGGTAAAACCAGAATATGAGTTGGTAGAGTTTTGTTTTACTGTAAAAATACTCCTGTAGCAATAACACAATTATCACAATAAGTGTAAGTAAGTTTAAGTAAAAGCACTTCTTGATTTCATAATTTATCAACTTCATGTTGCTTCATACTTAATATTTTTGGAGGATAATTACCGTATCATTTTACTTCCAGTCACCAGATTCTGTTAACTCTTACTTACTTACACCTCAAAGATGTGCAACATTCAATGCTTGCAATACTGGATACATTTAGACATCTACACCTGGTGTATACCAAGGGACAATAACACTCAGACCTCAAAAGTAAACAAGTACAAGGTCAACTCTTACAGAACTTTTGGTTCATCAAATGGTTTGCAAATTTTTTTTTCACATAACATATTATACATTGCAAAAAAAAAGCTCTGAGGAAATTTAAGAGTTGTGACATCCCCATAGTTTAAAACATAGGATTTGAGTGCACAATCATTGAAATCTGTCCCATGGTTAAACTTTGTGGTATATATGTTTCCTATGCCACAAATGATGGCCATGTTCAAATTTTGAAAATATTTGAAAGATTATTGCAGTTACCTGCTGCAGTAATATGCTACATCATACAGAAGTAGTTTTAGCTTTAGGTCTTAGCAGACAAAACACTACCAACACACAGTAGTGGGCTGGGATCATTCTAAGCAGGTCTCCACTGTAGATGTTACTCAAGTCTGTTTTTCAGACACCACAATTTATATATCTGACACACAATACTGGACTTGATTCAGAATCAGTTTGGTTTAGAGGGTATAGACCTACACTTATTTTGCTTTCTTTTTCACCTCCAAACCAGTGGTTTAGATCAAATGATTAAAGCAGACTTCATTACTTATATTGTTTCCTTGCGAACTTCCAAAGATGCCTTTTTTCCCCCTTTAATTAACAATAAATAGACCCTTTCTACACTTGTGTGGTAAATTTAAATAGAATACATCACATTGATCACATGTGAGCTGCTACATTACTGTGCTTAAAGCTCCATATTTTCCTCTTCTCCCGTGTTTTATTTGAATTGTTGATCCATAAGAAGATTTATCAATGTAGTTTTACATCTCTTCTCTCAGGTTTCTTTCTGGAGGTCTAGTAACAAAATGTCAGTGAGCCAATCAGAAGAGAGGAGGCTCTGGGCCTGTCTTCTGATTGACTGACTGTTTTCTGAGTGATCCAATAAAAATAAAGCAGATTTCAGGTAAAACACTCAGAGAAACCAAATCCTGCAAGGTTGGATGGTTGGATGGTTGGGGACTTGGGACGTGGCTGAAGACAGTGACTGCTTTGTTGTGACATCACAAAGTTACAGAAATCCTGACGGCTGGTTTTAAGCCTCAGTTTCTGAATACAGGCTGTTTGCATTCCTCTGTGGACTGAGGCTTTGATACTTTCACATTAATATAGAACCTAGACCTGCTTTATAATCAAACAACACAAGGGAGTCTGACTTTTTACAATATGGGACCTTTAACCAGGCTTCGTAGGCTTGGATCTAATTAAAAGCAACACTGCTGTATAATAAGAGAGGACCCTCCATTAGTGGACATGATCTGATTTGAAATCAAACATCATTATTCATCTTATATGTCTCTCTTAATAGAGTTAGATGTCTTTCTCCCCACCTTTTCCTGTTAGTCACTCTCAGCTTGTTGCTGGGTTTCTTTAACGGTAGAGTGTCAAACAGGATAAAGAGAGGCGCCATTGGATAGTAGAAACACTAGCAGAAACACAGGACTGATCTTGAAATCGCATACACACACACACACACACACACCACACACACAGTCCCTTGCCTCTCGTAACAGATAATAAACAAAGTGCAGACTATAATTGCCCTCCAGGATCTGTGGCGCCTGTTGCTGTGTAGAAGTGTGTGTGTGCATGCTCTGGTGTATTATGGCGTATTGATGGTCATTAAAATTAATGATGAGGGGCTGATGTCACCAGGTAAAAGACGTGCCTGCGTGCATGTGTGTGTGTGTGTGTGTGTGTGTGTGAGTGAGTGATACATATATATATATATATATAGCGAGAGAGAGAGACAGAAAGAGAGAGATAGGCAGGATGATTTTAGTCTTTCAGCTTCATAATGATACAGTACATGGACAGGCATGTTCGCGGGTGTGAATTCATGCATTTTAGAGTGCACATGGTTTTGTGTCCAGCACCATATTTGATTTATGGGTCACTAAAAGGTAGAAAGGGTATGTATGTGAAAGGAAGAAAGAGAGGGGGATTTGGGGCACTTGAGCATAAATCACTACCTGACTCTTTTCCCAAATGGACACTTCTGTCTGTTGGTTGCTCGGACAGGGAATGGGTGAGGAGTGGGAAGAAATGGGGTAGACTACCAACAACGACAAGGAGGAGAGACACGGGAAGATTGTGATGATGAGGGAAATAGAAAAACAATAAGAGAAATAGAGTAAGAGCAATATTAAAAGCGTGGAAGCAGAGGATATGGGAGAACTCCACACTTGAAAGAGTGCTGTAATAATACTGAACAATTTAACAACTTGCCACACTAAAGCAAAATAACACATACTGGTAGATGGGCCAATTTTAAAGTGTACCACCAACACTTGAATGCAGCATAACATAAAATACAATTTCTAGACCACAAATACAATCTGAACACCACATCAGTACGTAAGCAGTAGTCAAGTAATGCAAGTCTGAGAGAATCATTATCTTCAGAAACCAAACCCATCATGCCACAGTAAGCTGTATGTTTTTCCAGGTATTTATCTCTGTACAGTGCAGGGAGTTGCCGATACAATATGACCATATGTAAACATATAGGTAGAATATTATGTAAAGTGTAGCATGCTGGTAAGTCTGTAAATATGCACCTCTAATTGTGAATACCTAGGTTGTTATGCATATGGAGTATGGAGCACCATTAGCCAGAGATAATTTACATAGCAACCATATGTAAGACACTTCTGTACATTGTGCCAATGTTAGTCAATTATACAAACCCAAACACGCTCATTTGCGTGTATTTTTGTACATGCTAGCCTAGAAATATAATTTTCCAGCCTGAGGCTCACTTCACTCCCCCAAGTCACACAAAACTCCACAGGAAAAGAAGGTTGGAACACCTGAAAGCACCTTCAACTAAACCAGCGCAAAGTACTCCAAAGTGCACTTAAGTATTCTGCAAACTACTACAAAAAGCCCCAAAGCCTACCATAGTGCACCCAGAAGTACCTGAAAGCTTAATGTATGTATGTATATAATGTATGTCTCATTCATCTATGCACACACACATTCACACTCACCATCAGGAACAATTAGGGGTTCAGTGTCTTACTCATGGACACTTAGACACACTCTTTGGAGGAGCCAGGGATTGAAACCAGGACTTTTCCGATTACTAGAGAACCGCTCAATCTCCTGAGCCACGTCACCCAAAAGCATGATGGAAAGTAAGTTTTGGGTCATTTAGTGTCTTCTGCAGTATTTTGTAGAGTAGATTAGGGAACTTCTTTGTCAAATGTCTCAACAGTTCTTATATATATATATATATATCTCCAACTATACTTTGTGTTTAGTGCTAATCAACAAATTTAGCATGATGAAAAGCTGATGTAAGATGGTTAACATTGCCTTCTGTGTGCCCAAGTACAGCCTCTCAGAGCAGCAAGCATGAGTCTAGACTCTTAGTCTGGTTAGCACAACCGCATATAGTTGGAGTTGTATGTCTTGAAAGAAATTATGAATAAAATTAGTTTGGGCTTGCTTATTTTGGACAGTGTATATCAGAGAGTTCAGCAATGGGAGTTTGCATTCAGTCACTATAAAACCCAAAACAGATTGTGTGTAGGGCGCACACATCGAACACATCCCGCTTCACTTTGGCATGCTCTTCAGTAACAAGCATGAATACACCAGCCGCAAGCTTTGCAAAGTGCTGATAAAGGCTCACCACTGTATAGCATGGTGGTTGGAAAAAAGTCACCCAAAAGTCTGAGTATAATGGCTGCAGAGAAATAAGACTTTTAGATTTTTATTTCATTTATTTATTTATTTTTTTCATTTTCTGTCGTATTGAGTCCGGTACAATTTGCTGTGAAAGGTGTGAAAGGACTGACTTTGCAGCAGAAAGCAAGAGCGTCACCCCGAAAAAGAAAGAGGGCCGCATCACTACCTGTTTGAAGCGTTATTCTATTCACTCACATTTTCATCAATTCATTTGTTCATTCGGTGCTCTAAATTAAGGTCCAGCTACCGGCTACCTGTGTCCAATAGGAGGCATGTATGCATGTTCGACCATCTATAACAGGATCATCCACTCACCTCTGTGTAGGAAGCCTTCCATTTATGACTCTGTGCCCATGTTGCCTTTATATATTATGACTATAACCATTCTGTTTGCTTTGACAATGAAGATAATGGATTTAAAGATGGATGTACACATCACACCCATAAAGTAAAATGAAATTGAACGTGACAGCATTAGAAAGAGGGGTGAACAAGAGAGAGGAAAAGAGAGCAGAAAAGCCTCCAAATGGTTTCCTTACTTCTGTGTCTCAAGCCTTAAAAAAGCCTATGTTTTACAGTCTCTTTGCTGATGGGGAAAACACACAGAGACACACACACACATGCTGCACTATACAGCAGTAAAACACCTCACCTACTGATTTCTGAAACACTCGACTTAACCTCGGGGACATGCTGGTCTACTGAGCGCACACACACACACACACACAAACACAGACCTTTTAAAGGAACAACTTAACCTCAGAGAGTTGATCCTTGCTAAAAACTACTGAAATATGAAAGACCTGGTGGGAGGAGGAGAGGAGGTTGAAGGCAAGCAGACACAAAGAGGGGAAAGGCTGAGGAAGGAGATGCAGGGAGGGAATGAGTGAATATTAGATGGGCAGGGACGAGGTCATGGAAAGGTCTGGGACGTGTGCTGTGTCAGAGCCACTGCATGATGAGTCGAACTACCATGGCAGAACAGGCTCTGTCAGGGCTGGAGAGACTGAAAAAAGGGGCTGCTTTAAGTTAAGATTTTCCTTACAGTATGAATTAACGTTTCCTTTAAATTAAAATGGTTGCACAAAACACCCTTAAGTGTTCTCCTTAAGGTTTCCTTAAAATGTTCACTGAAGTATTTCACCTTTTCTCCTTGTCTTGGTCTTATACTTAATGAATCACTTAAAGTCAGTTAAACCGTTGCACAAAAGACCTTAGTGACCAACGTAAGGGAAAAACAAAAAACTAAAGATACCTGTGACTCTGTCTTAATCGCAACATGACCAAGTTTATGGTGATAGATCAAGAAAATGAACATATACCACGAACAGTGTGAGAACCCAATGGACACCATTAACAATGAGGAGTTGATTTTACATTACAGATTTGAGTCAGTCCCTTAAGTAACTCCCTCAGCGAAGGAAAAATTAAACCTCACATGTTATACTTAAGTAGCAAACTTAAGGTGTTATGTGCAACCAGCCCCTAACCTAAAAGTCCAATTTAATGTTTCCTTAAAATAAAAACATTTGCACAAAACACCCTTAAGTCTTCTCCTTATGGTTTCCTTAAAATGTTCACTTAAGTAATTAACGTTTTCTCCTTATTTGGGTCTTATACTTGAGGAGTTACTTAAAGTCAAGTCTTTTACAAAAGAGTGTTCCGAGACTGGGAGAACCCAATGGACACACTTAACCATGAGGAATTGATTTTACATTATAGATTTGACCAGCAATAAATTTACTGCTGTAAAATCTCTGACAACACCCTTAAGAAAGCCCCTCAGCTATGAAGAAATGAAACGGTCATACTTAAGTAGAAAACTTAAGGTGTTTTTTTCGACCCGACCCTGACTTAAATTCAGATACTGTGATGTTTTGAAATTAAGTCACAGGAAAACTGTCTGCCATTGCTGAAAGCTCATGACTTATTTTTCTTCAACCTTTGGTTTGAGGATGAGACGTTCCTCTACTCAAACCCCACTAGATAAATACCCAAAGGAATTGTGGTCACTCCGAGGGCGACAGGTTGTGGCTCTTTGCTATTCTTTCCAGAATATGTACAGGAGCAAGGAGTACAGGAGAGGTAGACCAACAAAGTAAACCTGATCATGTCAATCTAGATGCCTGCACACAAAAAATCAATAGAGTACAGAGCACAAGATAAAAAACGTAAATTAAAAGTGAGTAAGGAAAGAAACAATTCAAGAAACGTTGAAGTAAAACATAAGAAATGTTGGCAATTAAGAAAAGAGATGTTACATTTAAACTTTTAAACTACAAAATACCAAATTCCATTCATTCTTTTGACTGACCTTGAAATGGCTCACACTATTTAGACTCCACTATTTGATAAACACGATACTTCACTGATGGGGTGAGTTTCAGACAACTGGAGAGCGGCTGCCATGGAAAAAAAAAAAAGAAAAAAACTGATACGGAACTAGAGAAGAAAAGGTAAAAAAGGATAACCACTGGGGAGAAACACACACGTGTATACACACAGACATACAAATTTACTTCCTGAGGAGTGACAGAAAGGTGTGACAGGGTCAGCTGGTGAGAGGTTTTATTTTCCCAGAATGCACTTGTACAAGCCTCCCAGGGACCCGATCAGAGAGTAAGATTTAGGTCAGGTTGTCATCAGCACATAAATAGAAACAACAAAAATGTCAACTCGTCAGTGAAAGCATAACCTTCACACAAACACACACGCACGCGCGCACGCACGCACGCACACACACACACACACACACATACACACGCACATGCAGTGAAAAGAACACATTACCTATAATTGCCTTGAGTGGTAACAAAGCCGGCTATTATCCTGCCATATTTGTAGGATAGATGTTAATTCAGGTTTGTAACTTATATACGTGTAACTTTCCATTGATTTAATTTCTTGATGTTTCCTAACGATCTTCATAGTTTCCTTTTGCTCCGCTTGATGTAATAGCTAATCACTCAAACAACGCTCTATAGTGGTGTAGTGAATATTAGCATGAGCACAGCTTAAGAAGAGAATATGTTAAAACATGTCTTTGAGATTACTAAAACTTAGATGGAAGCCTGAGCACTAGAGCTACAATATTTCTTAAGGCTCATGGGAAATGTCCTCTGGGGACCACATACATACAGTTATAAACTTCACAGCAACTTGGAGAGTAAATGTAGAAATGGACCGAAGGGTGTTGGTCGGATGGACAGCGAGCAGAACCTACAAAACCCAAAAAGTTAGATCACAGCAATGACAGATTTAAAAAAAAGATAGAACTACCCCTTCATGGTTGTCTGCCTCCGCCACTCAGACCAGTTTCAGGTTACATCCCTGTTTATAAAATGTTTGTGTGAAGTCTTGAGTTATGGATCAAAAGTGCTTTCTGAGGTCACACTGACCTTGATCTTTGACCAACAGAATCTAGTAAGTTCAGTTTGTCCTTCAGTCCAAGTGAGTGTTTGTGCCAAATTTGGAGAAGTTCCATCAAAGCATTACTGAGATGTAGAGTCCATGAAAATGGGATGGACAGACTGACAACTTGAAAGCAATACACCTCTGGCTCTGACTGTGGAGGCATAAAAAAAAAAGCCTCCAGAGTTTCATGTCAGAAATCGCATTCAAATACTGTCAGACATTACTGGGTTACCTTGTCCCTTCTAATTGCTGCACAGCTGGTGCTTCAGAGAGAAAATGTTTAGAGAAACAAATTTTAGCCACCAGAAGGAAAATGCAGTAGGTTTAAAATAAATCCAAAAGGGTCCAAGTTTGACCAGTAAGAACATCAGCATCACCCACAGCTGGCACAGAGCACACACACATTCAGAGAGTTGAGCTGAGAGTTGATCCTTGCTAAAAACCTACTGAAATATGAAAGACCTGTTGGAGGGAGTGAAA
>NW_019525549.1:649250-649725 GCF_002814215.2 Seriola lalandi dorsalis | reverse complement strand
ACATCACACTTAGAAATGCGGATTCCAGCAAGATGCCTACATGGGTAATAAACAGTGAGTGGGACAGAAAGAGACACTGTGAGGAAGGGGGGGGGGGGGGGGGGGGGGGGGTAAACATGGAAATGTATCACTGCTCATAAGCCAGGTGTAGCTTCTTAACATGACTCGTCTACTAGAGGAAGAGGAAGTGTTTGGATTACTAATATAAAGCCTATTGATTTTTGAACATAAGGAACATGTTTTGTTTTTAATGACACAATAATGACCTTTTCCAGCAAAAGATAAAAATTATTTTTTTGTACAATAGACTAAGTGCTTTATTTTGTTGACATTATCAGACCAAATATGAAAATGCATAGTTTGGCATGAAGTTACTTTTGCAGTCACACAATTTAACAAAGGATCATTTCGCATTTTTTGGAACACCCTGTTTTGTTTTTGTAAAATTGAGAAAAGGAAACTTTAAATGCAGATT
>NW_019525549.1:604581-649208 GCF_002814215.2 Seriola lalandi dorsalis | reverse complement strand
GTGGGGGAGTCAGGGGGGCGGGATGGAAGCAGACGCAAAGAAGGAAAGAGGTTTGAATGAATATTAGATAGGAAGAGGAGGGGTCATGGAAAGGTCTAGGACATGTGCTGCCTAAATCCATTGCTGAGAATATGACTGCATTTTACTGCGTTTCACTATCATTGTTTATTGACTGTTGGTGGAGTTTTGCTGTGAAGATATGATATTGGTCATCGCTTTACAAAATTATGTCCAAATGAATGATAAGTAAGTAAAACAAACACCTATAAAGGGCTTTGTCTGTCATGTGTTCAGGCTCAGAGTGTTATTTTTACAATATAATGGTATATTCTCATGTTAACATTTTACATTTTAGATTGAGTAAATTACACAAATGGAACTATTTTAATTCAAGATGTTCTTTGTCAACAGTCTATTTTTATTTCATAATGGCTTTTTTTTTCCCTTCACACTTTTACTTCATATCACTTGTAATGATTTACTTGTTGTCACTGCCCTCTCACTTGTAATGTAATGCAAGCAAGCTCAACAACAACTTCCAGATTTAGTCAGATAGTATGTGCCAGGAAACAACAACGTCACTGTAACTCTGAGTCAGCTACTGTATCTAGCTGCTGCTGTAAATATAGACGTTACACAGTCAGAAACTAAAGCTCCATATTTTCCTCTTTTCTCAGTGCTTTATTTGAAGTGTTGATCCATAAGAAGATATATTTGTGGTTGTGAGAACCAAAAGCCATCTGTGGTAAATGTATGTTTCCTATGCCAGAAATGGCACCTGTCAAGTGGGTTATGGCATTTTTTCAAATGAATGGCCCCAGAGGGGTAAACATACCAATTTTGGTGCTTGTATCCACATTTGAAAGATTATTGCAGTTACCTGCTGCAGTAATATGCTACATCATACAGAGGTAGTTTTAGCTTTAGGTCTTAGCAGACAAAACACTACCAACACACAGTAGTGGGCTGGGATCATTCTAAGCAGGTCTCCACTGTAGATGTTACTCAAGTCTGTTTTTCAGACACCACAATTTATATATTTGACACACAATACTGGACTTGCCATCTATATTGAGTAGCCACATTAGAAATGTGATAATTAAGTGTCAATTAATCATACCTTACAGGCTACAGAGCACGGACAGTGTGTTTTTAAATACCTTTTTCCTTTTTACTAAGACCTGCTATGTTTTGTTATTGCTTTTGATACAGGCATTTTTCTGATTTTTGTTTATTGTTATTATTGGCAGAAAGTTTTTTTTCTGCTTTATACACACAATTATACAGATATGAATGTCTTCGTCATCAGGTGACAGGTGTAGATGACACTGTATCTACCTGATTCAGAATCAGCTTGGTTTAGAGGGTATAGACCTACACTTCTTTTGCTTTCTTTTTCACCTCCAAACCAGTGGTTTAGATCAAATGATTAAAGCAGACTTCATTACTTATATTGTTTCCTTGCGAACTTCCAAAGATGCCTTTTTTCCCCCTTTAATTAACAATAAATAGACCCTTTCTACACTTGTGTGGTAAATTTAAATAGAATACATCACATTGATCACATGTGAGCTGCTACATTACTGTGCTTAAAGCTCCATATTTTCCTCTTCTCCCGTGTTCTATTTGAAGTGTTGATCCATAAGAAGATTTATCAATGTAGTTTTACTCAGGATTCTCTCCGGAGCTCTAATAACAACAGGCCAGTGAGCCAATCAGAAGAGAGGAGGCTCTGAGCCTCTCTGACTGGCTGAGTGTTTTCTGAGTGATCCAATAAAAATAAAGCAGATTTCAGGTAAAACACTCAGAGAAACCAAATCCTGCAAGGTTGGATGGTTGGATGGTTGGATGGTTGGGGACTTGGGACGTGGCTGAATGCAGTGACTGCTTTGTTGTGACATCACAAAGTTACAGAAGTCCTGAAGGCTCAGTTTCTGAATACAGGCTGTGTGCATTTCTCTGTGGACTGAGCGCTTTGATACTTTCACAGCATTAATGTAGAACCTAGACCTGCTTTATAATCAAACTATACATGGACAGAGACCTTTATACTGTATGGTACCTTTAACATCTCCTTTTATTTGCTTAACTTACAAGACAGCATGCTACCCACCTAGTTGGCCAAATAGATACTCGGGGCTGTGAACTTGGTCTATTAGTCGGCATCAAAGTAAAAAGACAGCAGTAATGGCAGTAGCTGATATTAGCCGATTACAATCGGTGTTACCTCAGCTCTGCTTTGATTCTAAAGATGTTCCTCAGAAAAAGACAGACATCTCTGTGAAGATCAAAAAGACAGAGTCTTTGTCTGTGGTCGCTCCAGCCAACAGGAGTTAACTAACATTAGCTCTTCACTTTGATGCTGAACAATAATCCAAGCTCATACAAACATGACATGAAATAAAAGTGTCGTGGGAGATATAAAAACAGACTTTGGAATTTTTTATTAAAAATGTTGTAGCAACTACTACTCTCAAATTAAACTTTGTGCTCATTGAAATCTGGGACTTTAAATTGGAGGAAAATGGAAAACCAAATTATTATAAGTAATCTTGATACCAGATTCTCTGTGTCTGCTTTGAAGGACATGACATCACATCACATCACATTACATCACATAAATGAGATATACATAAATTGATCTACAAACAACCGAATAAATGGAAAAACATAATAAGAAACACATGAAAAATAGGCCAGAAACAAACAGATGATTAACGTTGATCTCTGAATGACAAAATGAACGAAACACCTTTGAGGTTTCTAAATGAAGCATGTGGTTCAGAGTTACCAGAGAATGGCAGAATGCTCGGATGACAATCTACTTCTCTACAACTTAAAAATTCCAAGTGCTATTCACAACGTCAACTCTTACCGCAGACAGAAGAATTCAGTTTGCCTGTTTTTGCAGTGTCGTCTCAAAGCTGAACCACTTTCAGTTGGACGCAAAGGTTCAGTGCTAACTACACTTGAGATGACGCCCCACAGGCGATTGCCTAACACTGAGGATCAGATAGCGGCCTTCGCAGCTTACCTGGGAACCTGACCCCATGTACGATGGAGCGGCGATATGTTTGAGGAAGATTCTTGCGGGCAGGCGGAAGCTGGTAGATGATGTGGCCTCTGTTGGTTTCTACACTCACTTTCCGTGACAAGACTTGTTGAAGAGTCGTCAAAGTATTTTGTTGCCGGGACAACAAAACTTCCATAATACTATCACAATAATTACTTGCCTCATTCAGTTTTTAAACATTCATTTTTAGGAAACCCCGCCTACTACCTGAGCGGCATATAGGATGTTTACAGTTTACATCTATATGCTGTAATATTCTCTCGCTGGATGGTGGATGTTTAACAGGGTCGTGCTGTGTGTGAGTGTCTACCCGGTTGGTAAATGACATATACAGATACTTTTATTAAAATTACAAACAGTACGTGGGTATTAAAGGGATAGTTGGGGTTATTTGACGTGGGATTGTGTGAGGTAGTCATTCATAGTCAATGCGTTAGTTGCAGTAGAAAATGGCAGAGAACACGGCACACTAGCAGAGCGATGTGCTCCCGTGCACCGGGCAAGCAGAGAAAAAACCTTGTTTCCTTTGGCACTACATTTTTCTCAACCGCAGAACTACCATATTCCTATGCACAGGTGCACCTACAGCTGAGTCAATCAGAAAGAGCTAACCTTCACTTTGTTTGGATGGGAAGATATATATATATATATATATAATGTTATCAGTCAAATTAACTCAAATACAAGTGTATTGACTGTAACCATACCTGTACAAAATCCTAGAAAAAGGAAGAATTTCACTTGTGTTCACAGTGAAAAGGCAAAGAAGAACTGACAAACAAATGATCCACAAGGCCTAACATCTGCCATCCCAATATTATCACATGTGTTATTAACATGGTCATCAACACTTCATTTTTTAAATATCATTGTTATCATCAGTGATGGAATATCATATTATATAATAATCATAGGATTATTCAGACTGATATACAGGACTAGTTAACTGTCCAGATGATTGTCAGTACTGCTAACAGGTAAACAGCTTATTTCAGTTGGTTCAGACATGAGCTTTGATAAGGAGAAATTTCAGTGTTATGTCACCTCAGGATCGCACCGAATCTATGGCAGGGACCTGGCTGCCTTCTTGTCTTATTGGTCACTCAGGGTGTGTGTGAGAGAGGGAGAAATATTGATGATTATTACATGTTTAATCCTGATCTTTTTCACTTTGTTGAATGAGTCCTCGGTCTCGATTTCATGAGCGTGATTTCCTTCTCTGATCCTCCTGGCTGAGACTCACTGCCAGGACGGCCTGAAAAG
Source organism: Seriola lalandi dorsalis (assembly GCF_002814215.2). Classification (NCBI taxonomy): domain Eukaryota; kingdom Metazoa; phylum Chordata; class Actinopteri; order Carangiformes; family Carangidae; genus Seriola; species Seriola lalandi. The sequence continues at coordinate 644,872 of NW_019525549.1, read as the reverse complement.
GTTTTGTAGTTGTTTTCCAGAACTGTTGTTAATTTGATTATCGTGATTATAATTCATTGGCCAGTGTTGATTGTGACACCTTTATTGTGAGTGGTGAGAAGGTGGTTTGGCAGACCCTGAGAGTTCCTACAGAGCTCTGAGTAGAATGAAAAAAAAAACTCTGTCAATGTGAATATGAATGGTAAAACATAATGTTTTAATAAGTTGAATTTTAATTATGTCAAATCTATTCGGGTAAGGCTTTATATAAAGGTCCTTGTAATAAGCATCAGTAAATAAGTGATTATTATTATTATTATTATTATTTGTCTGCTTGTTGTGCCGTTGTCTCATCTGTACGTCTGTATATTTTAAGCTAATTGTATAATATTATCAATTGTTTTGTCTGTGTTTGTTTTGTTTTTGTCGTTGTTGTCTCTCAGACTGTACATCACCATCGTCACAATCAATTCATTTCAGTGCAGTATTTCAGTTTACTCTCATATCTGTAGTGTGCCGGTTCCATTATAATGAAAACAGACTTTGTACAAGCCGGACTACAGACAAGAGCTGATGATTAGAAACAGCTATAGACATCATTCCTATTAAATAAAAAACAAACAAAAACAAAAAGATAAACTTGTTAAACTAAATAATAATAAATAAATAATAAATGATAATAATAAATCTATTCATGATGATATTATTAACACGTGTGTAGTCTTACTAATACATAATAATGTTAATAAGCATCTTATAAGGATTGGCAAAAGCCCTATTACCTATGAACTGATGTTTATAACATTTTCTACACAATATATTCATATGATTATTTCTGTCTTTTTTAAATTAATTGAATATTGAGCACTTTGAGGTTGCGTACCTACAAAAGAGTATTAGGGCCACACTGAAGAAAAAAATCTGAAATTTCAAGAATAAAGTCGTAATTTTGAGGATAAAATCATAATATTTCAAGAAAGAAAGTCAGAATATCATGAGAATAAAGTTGTAATTAGTAGTTGTAATCATCGTCATCATCATCTTCATCAGCATCAGGACATTTAAAAGCTTGTGTTAGACGGACAAACAGCAGCTCAGGCTGACACTGACTGTCCTTTCACCAGGTTTATTGGTCGATGTAATATTCCTAACAATTATGTTTTTTCTCTCACAGTTTGAATTTTTGTAATATTACGACTTTAGAGTTTTACGATATGACTGTTCTTGAAATTTCAGATTTCTTTCTTTTCCTCAATGTGGCCCTAATACTGTGCCGTACAAACCTGTTTACACAACTGTTAAACAAACTGAACGGCAGTTAGCGGTCGAGGTATTCTTACTGAAACTTTAGTTCTGTCCAACTCACGCTTTCAATTAAGACGGTCCTTTTTAAGTATCACTCAACAGGCAAAGTGAGGGGTGACCCTTTTGGCTTTGTGAATATTTCTGCAAGGGGGGTGGGGGGTTAGTGGGTGGGTGGGGGTATGTTTATAATGACTTCCATTATCCCTTCTTCCTTTCCTCTATGAGAAAATTACATGTTTATACACCATGACCCTGTGTTTTACATCATAACCTAATGCACAAATGTTTTGTTCATAACTCTCTTAAACCATTTAGAGGACACAGCCTTTCTGAAATGTCAGCGTGTTTGTGTGTGTGTGTGTGTGTGTATGTGTGTGTGTGTGTGTGTGTGTGTGTGAGAGTGAGTGAGTGAGTGAAACTGCTCTGTTTACGCAAGTATGTTTAGATAGTCTGTTCTGATAATCTATACCATACCCTGAGTGAGTGTTCGTGTATGTGTGTGTGTGTGTGTGTGTGTGTGTGTGTGTGTGTGTTTCTGTGCATCTATGTTTCAGCTTTCAGAGAACTGATGAACCACAGGCAGGGATAAGCATAGCTCTGAGACACACAAACACACACACACACACACACACACACACACACAGCTTGGTGAAAATCATTACAAGCAGGTGTGTTTAGATAGATCCAGTTTCCCTTGCTACCTCTGCATAAACCTTGGCTCTCTCTCTCTCTCTCTCTCTCTCTCTCTCTCTCTCTCTCTCTCTCTCTCTCTCTCTCTCTGTGTGTCTGTGAAGTGGTTTTCTGTTTGCGTCAGTTTTGAAACAGCAGTCGGACTTGAAACGCAGACCAGAGAAATAAAGAGGCATTTAGAACAAGGAGTCAAAGTCAAAAATGAGTCGCACACACACCTATACATTAATCTGAATGTGAACTACACCGGAGGATTGCCCTGCACAGACACACACACGTAAAGATGGGCTGTGACAATGTGGTAATACAGCCTGCCCTTTGTGTGTTTCATTGGTTTACAGACTTGCTTTCATATGTCTTCAGTTCCTTCACAGTTTTATTCTAGTTGTGTGTGATTACTTCAGACTTTTACTTTGCACCTTCGTTGAAGTTTCGCCTTTTACATGCTTCATAAGCTGTTATCATGTTTTCATGTTATCACGTTTTCACTCAACTCGAAGCCTTGGCTTTCTGTGCTTTTAACTGCGCTGCCATCACCACGATTCAACTAAATCCACATCACTTTATATCTCGAGCCAAGTACATACGTTCTAGAGCAAAGCATTCGTCCCTTTGTCGCTCTTTACCACTACTCCTGGTATATTTATGAGAGACCACAACAACATTATGTGGCATGTGCTATCACACTGAATTGCTTATTGTAGATGCACATACACCTATCTGTTCTTTATTCTGGTAAATGTTTGGTCATGTTTTAACTTAGGTATCTTTGTATATGTGTGATCTACCTTTATACACCTTTAAAGTGAACTGTTAGGTTCAGTTAAGCCAGATAATGATGGAGATCCTGTTTTTTTGTGGCACAGGTCTCCACGGTGAAAGTTGTATGCTTTGGTACAACTGCCATCCGCTCAAATGTGTGTGGCATTGGTGGTGTCAGCTATTGTACCAGTTTGATTCTAAATTCAAAAGAAAGTCAAGGGCAAAGTATTACTTTTCTTTGTGCTGTATGTTTTAGTGTGGGTGGGATAAAGGGTGCCATTATACTGGATGACCTCTTCAGACTGCATTAGAGGCTGAAAGTGCTGTGACCTTAAGCACCCTTTAACCACTGGAAAGCCCTTCACTGGCAATCACCTCACCTCCATAAGTGCCCGACCATTTTTAACAGTGGCTTTACTAAAAACCTTTAAACTGCCTGTAAGGTAACTGGCCATTTTTGTGTGTGTGTATGTGAATGCATTTGTTTGTAAGTGTATATCTGTAAATGATTACATGCTCAAAAACGTGTGGGGGTGTAGGCGGCTTGTGTGTCAAACTTGCTCTTTATTAAACTAAAGAAAGACGACAACAAAAAAATTCCTGACCCGAGCATAGTTGTTAAAATGGGACAAAGAGTTTCTGGGGAATTTGCCATTTACAGTCAGGCACTGTGAAGAGCTCGCCTATAGGGACCTGAAACATTGAGTCCCTCGGGACATATATGCTGTGTTCTTCATGGAAGATTTATGACTGTTTATGTTTGGCTTGGTATTTAAACAAAACAAATGATAAATACCGGAGCTATGCAATAAAGTAGGCTAGACTAGCAAGAGGACTAAACCGTTTAAATGTGCTGAAAAGATTTTATAAGGGATATAAACTTGAGGAATACTTACGGAGTCTATAAAAATGAATGATAAACCTTTGATTTACTTTCCCTTTGGGGTGTGTTTGTTTTTGTGTGTGTCAGGGCTCTGTGGTATATCACAGTCATGTGAATGGAAATTCCCATGCTCAGGTGCATTTATTAAAGTATAGTACACTGAAGTCATAAAAAACCTTAATGATCAAGACTGGATGGCTGTGTTCCAGGTGTCTGATTCCAGCTTTCCCTTTTTGCTGTTTTCCAATGCAACGTGTTAATACGGGTCCATCCTTCCGTACAGTCCAAATTCCTTTGTCCACCTGGAAATTTGACTTTGGCTTCTCGTAGCACAACACACCATTAAAAACATACAACAATAGTGCAAATCAGCAGGTAGCAGCAGACGGGTTTTAGAAATACCAGAGAGCAAATCCTATAAAATAACAAAAGCAGGAACAAGTGTTCGCTGATGCAGTCATTTTTTGTTCAGTGCCTGTACGGCATAAGTAATAAAAGACCTGTGGTAGTTTGCAATGTTAAAACATTTTGGAGAGCATGTTTTTGCTCTTTAGGCTCAGGTTGCTGAACCAAGCAGTTATGTTAAATGATAAGATGCTTTAAACCAGGCTCCTGTGTGTGTTGGCTAACGCCGAAGCTCCCCAGCTTCCTGATTAAAAACCATGGCTGGTTAGCTTTCTAAAACGGAGTGTCTCTATATTTACAGGCCACATTGCCATAACATTTGTAATTACTGCCCTGGCATTTATGGGATCAACTCAAGTCAAATTTCTCACAAAATAACTTTATTTATCCGTTAGGAGCTTCATTTGTGTAAAAGCATCAGTGTATACACAACACGCCAAAAAATCACTAGCAGCCCCATCTAGGATCCTTTTCATTCACTCTCTCACTCAGCTTTCTCACTAAGTGAAGGTCAGACAGTTTTGAGACTAGTACTGATTTGTCAGAACGTCAATGGTTCTATATAACAGTTTCATATCGTAAGGGGTAATAAAAACTGCATCTCATTTGATCTATGAGAAAACTAGGAAGCGCTCAGAAATGCTTATAGTTCTGACAGGACCACACAGTCCTATAACACAGTTTGTAACTGGTCCACAAACGGAGCACCTGCAGGAACCGTTTGAATCAACTTTCAAAGCTTCCCTGCAGGAAAGCAGCTGGATACCAACATTGATAGACTGACATACGCTGTGTAATTGATGTTTGAAAATCAATCAATACGCCTTAAATGTCAAAATAACTTTGACCATTTGTTTTTATCAGCTCTTTAGTGATAATCGTATCTTCAAGCTCTTAAATTGTATATAAATATCAACCAGATTATAAGAACTGTAGATATTTTATTTAATAAAGTAGCGGAGCGTCGTTCTACACCTACAGCTTTACAGTCTTTAACAGTAATATTTGAGAAATGTGAGACCTTCATGTCACATGTCTGGAGTTTCATAACATGCTTCAAAACCAGAAACAAGGAAGCGAGTTTGGTGACGTACATCAAGGTTTTGGAGGGACTGACTGATATTTGGTTGTATGTGGGTTGTGACGTCGGGTGACAACTTTTTAATGTCAGGACAACGTCTAATGTCAATGTCAATTTAACATAGATAATAACCTTAATTTTTTGGTGGTTTTAAGTTGTGTTGTTAAGTATCCAAAATCCAACATCATCCAAATGTCTCATGCCGACACCATCTTGGCATACCGTATAAAATATTGACACATGAGCAAGACCCAATGTCTGCTAAACGTCTCGTCAAATAGCCAACGATGGGTTTAGACATCAAACCGATTACCATATCCAACCAAAATCTTACATCTGTCCAATGTGTAAATATAATAGAAATTACACAACAGCAGAGATTGTAATTGTGAAGAAACACAAATAAGTAAAACTCAACATGTACCTTTCTTTTTGTGTTTGGACCTGGTCCACACATGTTTGTGATGTAAAGAGTCATTTCATGCCATCTCTTTATCAACTTTACATCCAGTAGCCTAAGGTGTTCTCAGTGGCCTAACTTGCTCTTGAGTTATGATAGGTCAGTGGGAAGGTTTGACCTGTCAGAGTGTATTTTCAGGCAATTAGATGCAGATTGAAGGGGTGACCCTTGATGTTGCCGCTTCCTTCGTTACAACCAGACGTCTACTCCTGTGACCAATTTCTGGCTCCTCTTGTCATAGATCATAAACCCAAATTCCAGCCTTCAAATCATCCCACTAGAAATCTGTGGAGTTTGTTCCAACACCATATTTTTCTACAGTCTGAGGAAAAGCCTATAGCAAATCTGTACTAGCTCTATGTCTCTGACTATAAAGTTGTGTTTGGCACAGCCATCAGAAAGAGCCTGAAGAATCTCTTGTAGCTTTGGAATAACTCCATCTCTTAGGTGGGGGTCCTATGGTTCTCATCTATTGCTCAGAGATACTTGAACCACTACTACCAACCCTCTGGATACCTTGCCTTTTTGTTGCATCAAGGGAAGTCCATGGAGGTCATAAAGCTTTCACACCTCAAATACCATTCAGCCAGCTACTGCAGCTGCAAGCTTCAAACTGGCTGCCAAGACTGCCACATTCCACATTCCACTTAGTATCTGAACCTCTGTTCAGCGATTGTTTTATGCAGCTTTAATGACACAAATTTGTAATTATGCCTTTATTTGGACAAAACAAATTCCCCTTTTATCATATCAATTAGGCATTTAGGTAGGATACAATATAAAATTGTGAAAATAGGACAAATAAACCACATTGAATAAACAAATAAAAGATAAAGATTAAAATTAAGTAAAAATCAATATATGTTTTCTGACTTCCCTCTAGCGGTATCTAGTCTTGCAGTTTGCTGGATTTGTGAGATATTCAGGTCATAAACTTTTCCATTTAACAGCAGTTTGTCTTCTTTCTTTGGTGCAAAGCATTACCAGTGAAATCTGTGAGCAGCGAGGTTTGGATATTAGCCGTAGCAACCGAAACATTGTTTCTGGAACGACAAGTTTTTCACAGCTGTGTCTAATTTCTTTGAGCACCTCGAACAAAATTCCATTCACCTCCACTGTATTGAGGCAGATGTTGATTCGTTAGAGGTATCGAACACATCTGCATGGCTACACGCCACCGGGGGTAAGCGAGAAAATACATGTTTTATTTCCCATGTTGTCACTGGTTACTCTGGGGAAATATGAATGTAAATGTGAATCGACCTTTCTTAGTTATACTTTCAATCTAGAAAATAATACATTTACAGCAAATACTGAGATTTGACACAAAAATCCAGTTTAATGGATAAGAAAATGTTGAGTATTGATTCCATGTGGGTTTTTACACGGTTTTATTCACAACCGAAACAGCTTCTATAAACCTTTCTGGTTCTGCACAGTAGCTTTTACCTTGGTAAATGACTGTATACGAATTTCAAAGATGTTTCCAGCTGGTGTCAAAGTCGAACATTTTTTTTTTTTTTTTTTTAACAATTTATTTTGAAAAAGTTTTTTTTGACATTCCTCGAAGGTGTTATAATAATAATTACTTACTTTATCTTGCTTGATTTTTATTTTATGACTTTCGATGTAAATAACTAATAGAACAAAAATAATCTTGCTTGAAATGTCCCTCAACAAATTATAGAAAAAATGTACCTTTAACATAACAGGTAACACTGGCAGACACATACACATGTCAGTATAAATCATATATTCCAATATATAAAAATGTGTAAATATAGAAATTGTACATTCCAAATTGTAATTTTTCCCCGTAACACATCCCAAAATGTGTGTGTGTGTGTGTGTGTGTGTGTGTGTGTGTATGTGTGTGTGTGTGTGTGTGTGTGTGTGTGTTGCTGTGCAGCCATGCATTTGTTTGTATGTGCTTTAACTCACAAATGTTTCATATTTGTGTAGATGTGTGGGCGTCTGTACGTGTGCTCTTGCTTAAAGTTGTATTAGCTTGTGTGTGTGTGTGTGTGTGTGTGTGTGTGTGTGTGTGTGTACCTGTGACATGTCCAATTTGCTGTGGAATACATCGAGCCATTAAAGTGAAATGGAGTAAATGTGATGTTGGTCATAAATACGCATTTCTTATCCTGCTAATAGGCCGTGTGTGTGTGTTTGTGTGTGGCTGTGTGTGGCTGTGTGTGTCTAGTTGTGTGATTATGTGAGAGTGTGTGTATGAGAGAAAGAAAGAGAGAGTTATTGTAGGTAATAAGGTTACTTTTCAATTGCTACCAGGTGTGTGAGTGAGACAGAGACGTGGGAGAATTACAGACTCCCAGCTCGCATTCTGCTCCATTTGTTTCAATCTGCTTTGCTTTCCTTCGCTCCCCATTTATTTGTCTTTCCCTCATACGTTTCTTTCTTTCTTTTCTCACTTCTTTTCTGTCTTTCTTTCTTTCTTCCCTCTTTTATTCCATTCCAATTTCCAGCACTCTCGCTTTCCGTTTCCTCTGTCCAACCTCATGTTTGCCCAAGAGGAGGATAATTTACTCAGGGAGGGGATTGTTTAAATTACGCTGATCCGTATAACATATATCTGGTGTGTGTGAGACAGTGCTCTTATTTTGGCACCATGCAGGGGCCGTTCTGGACGGCGGCTTTACATTGTGTAATGACCTGTTGATTAATTAGGGCAGGTGCTGATAAGGCCTAACTGATAACACAGTGTAGATACACAAGGAGAACAAGGTGGACTTGTTCATTTGGCATTCACAGTTAACCCGTATCACATTATACACTTGTGTGTTTGTGAAATCCTCCCCTCTGCAAGTCTGGCACCACATAAAGCAAAGCGCAGGATGAGGGTTGGAGACCCGCTTACATAAGTTAGCCCCAAATCCCTAATGACTTAGAGAGGGAACAGCTCATATATCAGTTTATTCCTCTGGCCAAGCAGGAGGAGAGGTTAGACACAGGGAGGTCAGTTTTGTCTTAGTTAACAAGGCAATGCCGAGGAGACTTTAGTGTCCTTCGGTCTGCAGCAACATGCATACGCCACACGGGTAAACCGGTATGTGATTTAGTGTCATGCGGAGAGTAAACTCCCACAAACAAGCTTCAGTTTTTCAGAAAAAGCAATGAGTGAAATGTTAATGCAGAGACCGTATAGAGTTACAGAAGCTAGTGCAATTAAAATTCAAGAAGGAAAATAAGGGCTGCACATAACAGAGAGCTTTTGAATAAAGTGCTTGATTAAAAAAAAAAAAAAAAAAGAAACAGTTTCAATTCTGGAAAGTCTCAATCATTTTTATAATAAACAGTCTCAACACATCTTTACGTTTGATTTGATGAGTCTTTAAAATGTATCTCAGAAGGGATGAAGAGCTCCAAGAGTTTCTCTCAGATAGCTCCTCACTTGCAAGTGCTTACTCATCAAAGCAATAACCATAAAAATGTAGAAAATACTTAAAAAAAAAACTTCAGGAAAAACAAAATTGAAGATTTAAATAACATTAAAGAAAAGTGGGAGAAAGAACTGAAAACAATTGTACCTTATAATGAGTGATATGACATTCACCCCTACATAAAGTCACGTTTGTGGCAGGAATATGCTTGAAAGTTGAATACAAGGTACTTTAAAACACCATCGACCATGTCCAAGTAAACAACTCCTGCTGCTGGAGGCAATGTGGGGAAAATTAGGCACATATTTTTTTGTTCATTGAAAAAAAAATACAAACGTATTGGTCAGATATTTTATTTAACAATGGAACAGACGTTCAGAAAAGCGGGGAAACTTATAAAAATGAAATATTCTTTTAGGAACACGTCCTGAAAGCCTGAAATAGGAAGAATTATATCTGTTTTGGATCATGAGAATCACAGCTCTTAAGAAAATACCTGAAAAAAATGGGCAAACAAGTGGCTAGAAACAGAGACAATATATATATATATATATATATATATATATATATAATATGGAAAAGGTAACTCATTAATAACAAAAAGAGGCTGGAAAAAAGACAGTCCCGCTTCAAATTAAGCAAAGCTAGTTGACTAATTATACTTGATACAAATTTCAATAACAGATCATGTTTGAGAAGATGATTCAGCTGTAATAACAAGTCTATTTCTGTATACATACTGTATATATGTATACATACTGTGTGTATATGTGTGTATATGTGTTGTCAACAACAACAATAGTTGTCAACATAGTTGTAAGTATCATCAAGTTATAGGCTGCTGCTTGTAAGAATCATTATGAACTCAGTGTGTTTACACAAGTAATACTTGACAATTTTATTAAACAGCACGCTGCTGTCACATAACCATAACCACATAACCATAAAATAACCTTCCCTCAGTGCCTTATGAGAGATGATTGGAGGCTTGAATTAGTATTAATGGATGCACAACATACAACAGCTGTTACGGGGCTTTTTTTTAAGATGTTATGAATATATTTCCATCAACACAAGAGCATACAACTTTGCACTTAATATTTCCATTTGTTTGAATGTTGTCAACGAGCTTTGTAGTGGTTTACAGTGTTTGCGAGCCCGTGTATGTGTAATGTGAGTGTGCTGCAGAGAGCCTTCTTCCTAACCAATCCAATTTCACTTTCATGAAGTGCACCCTCAGCGTTCTCCCAAACCAGAATAATGGAGTGTGTTTCTTTACACACACACACAGAGGAGCGTTAAGGAAAATAAAGCAACACCGCTGGATGACGTGTGCTGCGAAAAACATTTCAGTCGTCGTCTCAAAACGTGTGAAAATGAAAAAAATCATCATCATATGATTCTCTTAGAGTATAATGCAATCAGTTGGAATGAGTGTATAAAACCAAGACATTCAGAATGTGACCAATACCATAGCTCAGCCCGTTATCGTCAGCTGATTTTACCGCCCATATATTCGCTGACCGATAGAGACAGCACCACAGAAACGCAGTAATTTAGAACGGGTTTTCTTTAGTTAAGTGCGCTGACAAAGCTATTCCTCTTCCGTCGCTTACGGAACTCACTGAATGAAATCAGAACGTCAGGATCCCTCCTTCGTAAAACTTCTCATGAAGTTTTTCCAGGGGCTCATTTCAGAATCATTTTTGCCTTTTCATCTTGCTTTTTGTTACAGCATCCCTTTTTTTTTTTCCCCTCCAGTTGTCACTCTGCTGCTCTCATCTCCTTCTAAGAATTGTTTGATTTTTTTTCATCTGTGGCTGCGCCGATGTTGTTCTTTTGCTTCTGTGCACTGAAGTGCTGTCGAGCTTTTTCCATTATCTCTCATTCTTCTGAGTGAAAATCCAAATTCAGTTTGTGCCATTTTGACTAGTCAATACTTTTTAAAGGATTTTTCCTGCTATTATCTTCGAAAGCAGTTGTTGGTTTCTGTCTGACTGAAGTTGATATCTTTCTCTCAGCTCTGCCACCAGTGCATTATGGGACACTGAGGTTCCTCTTACAGTGTTTGGTGTTGCTGCCATTTGGTGTTTTGATTTAGTATTTGGGGAGTCAATCTGTTTAATTTTTTTTCACCAACCAGCTGTGTCGTTCTCTTCTGAACCCTCCACAAAGCCTTTTCAGTCTTGACATTGCTTTCATACAGAGCCACATAGACTTTTGATCTTTTCAAACCCTTTTCCTTCTCCTGTGCTTTGAACCTGAGGTTGGGCCGAGGGTGGCGTGGCAGGTAACTCTGGCAAACAAAGCGTCTTGAGTGTGGTGGTACAGGCCGCATTGGGCCGCGTCTTTTTTATCTTCTCTCGTCTACTTCTTTACTTTTAAATATCCAGTCTCCTTTTTTCTTCTTTGTTCTCACTTCTGATATCACCTACAGTAGACTACTCTTCTTAGGTTTTTCTTCAAGTATCCCTAATTTTCTCTTTTTAGCTGCTCTTGATATCTTAATGGATCTGCTTTTATTTCATAGACCTAGGACCTCTCAGATGTTGGCATGCGTCGCATCTTAAAAACAGCCAAAAAAAAGAATGAAATAATTAAAATTTTAAAAAAAAATAGACCCATACAGAAAAAACAATTTTGCATGTGCAAAATCTGTAAGGGTCTATATTTTTATTTTGATTAAAATGATCGCATGTGACCACATGTACATGTGATTTTTGCACATGTGAAATTCAACATAAAAGCATTTTAAAATCATATGTGAAATGTGCAGAACGCATGTGCTGGCACATGCTTTTGAAACATTGTTGTGGTGTAACTGTGAAATCCATGTAAGTTCCAATGTGTAACCTATGGGATTACATGTGAAACTTATGTAAACAGCCATGTGAAACCCATTATAACCATGTGAATTTCACATTTGCACACACACATATGATTTTTGTACATATGATTTTAACATGTGAAAAGATATTAAAATCACATGTGCAAAATGTGCACATGGGAAATTCATGTGTTTTTTCTGTAAGGGGAATTACACATTCCAATTCTAAATATATCAAATGTTCATCATTGGAATTTTTAGTCATTGTTGCATTTGAGGATATAATAGTTGAATAACAAATAACTGAAAATAATTATCATTACAGAACCCAGCACATGCGTACATTATAAAAATATTTGATATGATATTCTGCATTCTATCTATTGAACATTCTCTATTACTGTAAATACAAATAATGGAGTCTGGCTTCATGACAGTACTGTAAATCCCACGCAGAATGCTGCTTGTGGCTGTAAATATTTGCCTGTTTTTGTAGTATTATGGTTTTACACAAGACATCACATGTTGTTGTACAGTATGCTAATGCTCTAATGTAAACAGGGTATAAAAGGACATGCTGAAATGGCAGAAACTGCCATATATCTTTCAGACTTTTATGCTGCAATGATTGTTAATTGATTTCAATTAATTTCGTGATTTGCGCCGCTCACCCACACAGTTACGAAACATGTTTAAACACATGTCTAATTAATTCAGACACCCAACCTAGGTTTGGTCCTTTGCATCAAATATTCACGTTGCCTTGACAGTTTGACTTCTAGAGGAAAGATCAGCATTTTGGTAATAATTCAAAATGATAATAATAATGATAAAACTTTATTTATATAGCACCTTTTTAAAACAGAGTTTACAAAGTACTTTGACAAATGAATCAAAAGCAATGAAAGTCAAAAGCAGGACAGACATAAGGTGAAGTTACAGCGGGAGGACAAACAATATAATTCAATATAAATAAGGACAATTAGAGGGAGCAGATGTCTTACAGAAACACACATAAAATCAGTTTTAAGAAATGATTTAAAAGAAGTAACTGATTCTGCCTCATCTCCGGGCAGGTCGTTCCAAAGTTGCGGAGTTCTGATGGAGAAAACACAGTCATCTTTAGACTTGGAACAACCAGAGGGGCCTCAGCCCGCCGATATAAGCCTGTGTACTGGCTCGTATGGGGTTAATGACTCTGAAATGTAGCTCGGGGCCCCAGTGTGCTTTAAAACTGATCAGTAAAAACTTCAAATCAATTAGAAAACAGACAAAGAGCCGATGGAGGCAAGTGAGGATCAGGGTGATGTGACGTTGTCTGTTAAAACCAGTAAGAAGCCGAGTTGCTGGATTCTGAACCAGTTGGAGGAGGGAGAGTGACTTTAGGTTCATGCCAGAGAGGAGGGTCGTCCAGTTTTGAGAAAATGAATGTGTGAATGAGTTTTACCAGATCAGGTTGTGAGATGACTGGTTTGATGCTGGAGATGGGTCTTATTTGGAGGAAGCAGGACTGGACAACTTCTTTGGTGTGGCAATCAAAGGTCAGGTTAGAATCAAACAGTATTCCAAGATTTCCGCTGACGGGTTGAGCATTTGCAAGGTCATTCTGAATAGGACTGATGGGGTTTAGTGGATTAAACTGTTTTATTTCTGATTTTGAATTGTTAAGTTGGAGGGAATTTGGTACCATCCAACAGTTAACATCATTGAGACAGTCTAAAACAGCAGCTGGGCTTTCTGGGTCATCAGGTCTTAGCGGAAGGTATATCTGTGTGTCATCTGTATAGCAATGGAAAGTAAGAAATTAAGAAAATAAGAAAATAAAAAAGTCTTATTTAGACCTTATTATCATTTGTTTAATAAAAACTGTAGAGTGCAATCAGAACTGCCCTGGGAAAATGTCTCTCCCTTCATCTCACTGCCTTGTAAATACAGAAATGTTTGCTCAGTCCGACCATTGTTTTTTAGGGGCCATGTCAGAATTAACACTGGGCTAAAATTATGTTTTACTTATTAAATGACTTTTTTGGATAAAGGTTCACAATGCAGTCATTGTGACTGAAAATAAATCAAGCAACAGCACATGGTTTTAGGGAGAAGTCGCAGTGAAGAAAAGCTGATTTGTTATTCCGTCTCATAAATATTCCAAGGCGGTAAACAGGCTCGCACAAATTCACTTGGTTTGAGAACTATATTGAGAGTTAATGAGTTGAAATTTGTCCTCGGAGTAATGTCATGAAGAAGACAATGAATCCTTGTTCCACAAAGCTTGATGAAGTGATATCCCTGCAAAAATAAGCCTGCCCTAAATCTATAGTGACAGTTTCCATTTTCGAACAAGCAGATTTATAAATTTCACACAGTCAAGAGGGATTTTCAGGCAAAGCATCTGTTGATAAATACTGTATCATCAGCAACATCTTTAATGGAAATGAGTTAAACTTCAGGGCACAAAGGGTGATTATCTCAGTGTCACTTTCAGCCTTTTATTTGTCCTCTCATAGGATCTGATGTTTGCAAAAATTTGCAGCTCAAAAACTGAGGTTCCTACAGCTAAGGGCTTAAAGTATTAAAACAAGGGGATCAGATGAAGTCACGTGGTGGTACAAATGATTATTTAAGGGTAACAAAATGTTTGCAAAAATTATGCAAAGGGTACAAATGACTAATTCATGTGAACAAATTCCCCCAAAAACTTCGCCCTAGGTACCTGCCGGGCTCCAGAGAATCTTTGCATGCACGAGGCGATCACAGTAGTTGTTCCGTGTGACATGCAACGTTGTGTCACACTTCAGTTTCACTCATGATTCATATTCACTTCCACCTGTTCCCTCATGAGCAGGACTTACTAACACTTAAGAGTACTTATTCCTCTGAGTGCTAACACCAAGATAATGTAGAGTGTGAAGAGTGAAACAACAGAAATGTCATTGCACCATCATTGTTATATGTTTAAGAGACGATAAATTTGTTTGATGAAACCCACGGGACCAAACCGATTCTTAATGAAACTAAATTTCTGCCTCCATATATAAGAACTGAAGCGGTCTCTAGGTGTTTGTGGTTTCTTGTTGGTAATAGACTCCAAGTCCAGGCAAAGCACATACAAATTAGGAGTTTGTTTTCCCTTTGGAAAGCCAACTTCCCTGTTGGGAGCAGTGTTGCTTTTGCTTATCAACCAGCACAGAGTCCTCTTCAGCCCCTTTTGTTCTGGCAGGGGGTCTGTGTATTTTGTACATGCCCACACCACAACCACCTCCACCAACAAACCACCCCTGGCCCTGTCTGTGCTCGCAGGTGGTCTCAGAATCACAAACTCTCCTGCTTTACTGTGTGCCTTTGTGTGTGTGGTCCCTTTTTTGGACCCTCCCTCTCTAATTGTCTATATTTATTATATCCATATGCTACAAAATGTTATTCCTCAGAAACAGACCCATTATAAACCCAAACCCTTTGTGACAACAGCATGAGGCACCACCATTTAATAAACAGCTACAATCTAATATGATGATTGTGATGATGACAACACACCATATGATCCTGACTGCGGAAATATAACTGGACCATATCCAACCTGATTTCACAGATACGGCCCCTCCCGGGTCACTGGTTCAGGTCTGATACTAGGAACTATATAAACCTCTAACTAAGACAAACACAAACCCCTTTAGCATCATGGAATTATCAGTAAAGGGTTGTTTTGAGAAGTAGTGCCACAAAGGGCAGAGGGTGGAGGTCAGGGTGGATGAATGGCTCAACAAAATGTCAAAACACAGGAGACCGTTGTTCATTTCCTACGGGCAGCCATCATTGATTTTGTTTAACCGTAGCTGTCTCTCGATTCAGGGGCTGCGTTTCAAGACCGACCAAGTCCCATTTTGAAGGCTACTTCCAATGCGTCCTTCTTTTCCTGGGCAACAAAGGCAGGTGGATCTTTTGTGATCCAACCTACCCAAAGATTCATTGGTTGCCAGTAATGAAAGCAAACAACACAGACAGAGAGTCTGAGGATTAAACTTTTAAATGTAAGTAAATGGTTTCAGCTCAGTCAACAGCTAATGGTTCAACTGTTAAAACCAAGGACCTGAAAACCCTAAGTTTTGGTGAAAAACTATTACGTCTTGTCAAGGTTGCTAGGCGACATGAGCCATGCTTTGTGGCGCAACGGTAAGGGGCTCGGACAGCTGGTGAAGTACAATGAAAATCCTCCATAGACCAGACCGTCTCGGTTCAGCTTCAGCCTTGCCCCATGTAGACCACATCCTACGAATTGAATTGCGACGCAGCTAATGTCTGTGGTTGTTCCCTATCTTCATTATTGTAACCATGACAACAAAGGTCCAATAACCTTAAGAAAGTAATCATTTTAACCGAGACCATGATAAGTAACTAATGATGTGTAACCTGTAACTAAGTACTTAGCCCCTGCAGCGCTCCCCTCACGCTTCACACACACATGCAACACAAGCAACACAGCTACAGCCATGAGCCTTTGGCTACTGTTAGCAGAAGGCTAAACTATTAGCACGATTCAACATAGCCACTCGTCACCTGCTCTCATGGTGAATCTACCAACACAACCAACCACTACAGCACATTCAGACATTACAGCAGCCTGTTCCCTGTCCAGGAGAAGTACAGCAGTTTCCCTCCATCTCTGAAACGCTTCTCTGACATTGACACATGTCCATCTGAAGGGACGTGCACACGCATCTGCATTTGTAGAAGAGTCAACAGGAACGTTCTCTGTCCCTGACGCAGACCTGTGATTGGCTCCTGTGATTGGCTCCTGTCATGCTAGATTTTTAAAGTCTGAAAACAGAAGCAAGATTAGGGGCAGACGTCTAGTTTGCTCTCAGACCATTTGAATGACAATACACTGAAAGGTAATTATGGAATTTCTGATGATTACTGCCTACCTGAACTTAAAAGGATTGGTATGTTTTCATGCTTTAGATTAAAAAGCAAACAACACAGCTGTTTCAGCTGCCGAGAATATAAATAACCATAAGAATTAATTTGTATTTGTGTTTTGACATCTTTACAGTTCTAAAATTGAAGTTTTCCCTTGCGCCGTCATTTCCCACACACCCTCCGCCTCTGGTTTTTGTATAGGTGTGAAATATTTACACACCTTCACATACAGTATGTAAAATATGACAATATCTGGTGCAAAGAAGGTTTCCTTGGAAGTGAAATTGTGGACAAAATGCAGTGCAATAGTAATGTAAGACGAAGATTCAGCCGTGGCCACTAAAATAAGCCATGAATACACAGACAATTACAATAAGCTTGTGTTGACTTGTTGAATAATTTCATAACAAGAAATCTTAATAACAGATGCAGTTTTTTTATTTATTAGTTGACTACTTGTCTTGCATTTACTGTTTTGGTTTTCATTCTACAGTACTGTAGAATGAAATAAGCAATATTGTAGTTGACAATGAAGCTGGAGCCCTCAGCTGCTGAGCTGGAGACAAGGTGGCATGGAATGGGGTTGGACAGGGGGACATTTGAAGGTCATAGGGGGTCAATGCCTCAAAATTCATTCAGTGACCAGGACACAATGCACCCCCTGCAGAGAGAGTGGAGGCAGTGGAATAATACTAGACCAGAAAAGAGCTGCGGAACTACAGGGGTTAGCCTCTGTGACATAAAATGGCTGACTGCAGAGATGCTATGGCATGGAATGACATTTGTCAGAGAGACACTGGCTGACTGTGTAGGGGGTCAAACTGTGTAACTCCTAAGGTGAATGGATTACACTGAAAAAAAAAAAACCCACAACGACTGTAGGTTTACCACTGAGAGGCAGATAGAGACTGTCCTCCCCTAAAAACAATGAACCCACAGGTCGACTGTGCAAGCAGCTTATCACGACCCACAGTTACATTTTATTGTTAGGCGACCTCTGGCAGCCATAGTAATTATGACGGGAGCAAAGGAGGAAGTCTGGTGGCCTTGTGTAAAGAGCAACAAAGTGGGGAGGAAGTGATGCACGTGACTTTGATTAGAGGGACACTGCTGTATTTTTCCCACTTGAAACCTTTAGTAATTGTTGCTTCTTTAACCAGGGCCGTTCTTAACTTTGTGTTTATTGTCGTAACCATGACGACAGATGTCATGTAACTTTAACAAAGTGCTTATTTTAATCCAAACCATGATCTCTCCTTGAACCTAACACAGTTATTTTTGTGAATAAGCCAAACCAAACTTAACCGTGACTAATCCATAATCTTAACCTCATGTTTATCACTGTGACCATGACAGCGAATAATGATAATAAAAATAATATTAATAGTAACTTTATTTATATAGCACTTTTCTCAACAAAGTTACAAAGTACAAAGTACCTGGGCATCATAAAAAGTGTAGCACAAAATATGTAAAAGCAATAACTAGGGATAAAGCAATATAATGAACACATATCAGACATTACCAAAGGCTAAGACAAAGAAATGTGTTTTAAGAAGAGATTTTAAAGTTTAAGACTTACAGTGTTAAAGGACAGTGTGGGGGATCTAAAGCAAACGCCCGGTCACCTTTAGTCCCAAGTCCTTGAACTTGAGGTGATCAGCAGGCCTCCATCCACAGGTCTCAATTCTCAGTTGGGCACATACCATGATCAGAGATGTAATTAGGAGTGAGGCTATTTAAAGCCTTAAAAGTCAGCAATAAAATTTAAAAATCAACCTGAAATCTAACAGGGAATGTAGGGAGGTGAGCACCAGAGTCATGTGATTGTACCTGTTAGTTCCAGTAATAAGACAAGCAGCAGCATTCTGTCTGAGCTGAAGAAGGTGGATGGAGGACTGGCTGATATTTCAATGAAGTGTGTTGCAATAATCAAGCTGAGAGTAAAATGAGAAAAAATGCATGTGCAACTTTTAGTAGGTCAGTGATTGATAGAAATGAGTGGGTTTTAGAAATGTTCCTGAGCTGGTAAAAACAAGACTGAACCACATGTTTGACTTTAATTATCAGTGAAGGAAGACCACTGCCAGAACACTCAGTGTGTTAATCACTTTAACCCTGACATCGAAGGTCCGTGTGTTTGCTGCTGCTCTTGTGGATCGTATCAGAGGGACGACCGACCTATAGCTATGGTCATTAATGTCGGGGGACTTGTTGAGTGCATGACATGTTTCAGGACCATGTCATGTGATGTAACACCGCAATGGTGCCTTCACATGCTATGGTAACAACCACCAGAACATCTTCACAGTTCAAAGCAAAGACATCCTCACATTCAGAATGAATTAAAGCTTTGACCTAAAGTCTAAAGTTGAACCTTTTTAACATATTTCAAACAGAAATTCCCTTGTTTTTATATGAAAGTAAAAAACTGTAGTGTTGGTACGAAACATACAACCTTTTCTGTGGCATGACTAGAATATTGGTGGTTTTCTGTCCGTATGACACGGGATCGATGGTCCTGAGAAAACATGACATTGGTGGCACAAAGTAGCCAAAGAAGAAAAGATAAGACAGTTATATAGAGCCACATTACACAGAGAGAGAGGAGCAGGCATCATGACTGTGGATGCTGCTGAAAATAAAGAATATCATTAACATGCTTATTATAAACCACCTGCTAACGTAGCAGCGGCTGCCGTTCTTGGGGTGCATGAACTGGCAGCCCCGGGGGCCGACACTCCGCCATGGAAAAGAATCAGACAGAGAGACACTGCCTGTCCATGGGTGGTCTAGCAGAGCTGGGGTTCCCTGCAGAGTCTGTGCACTGCCTACTGAGTTTCCCATGACCGTTCATTTTGTAAGGGCTTGGAAACATGACCGCTTATGAAGGCTGAGGCACAATGCACATGACAAAGCACATCGCAAAAGACGGTACAGTGCAGCGCTGCTTTCAGCCTTACCTTGCCTCACACTTCACATCGTCTGCGCTCATCCTTTCATTGTCTATGGATGGAGAGCTTTCCTGCTTCGCCTCCGGTCCATCTTCATTCCTCACTTTCCTAAAAAAGCAATTCGAAGCAACTTTACTGCCAAGAAAACTGAACGCCTGTATTATTTAGAGAAGGTGATTTGCTGATTGAAAAGAAATGGAGTAAACTTTCTGTTTGCTTTGAATAAACACAAACACGCTGCCCGTCATCGTGCCCCTGATTGTTTTAGAGGGTCATGATTTTGTAAATCCTGTCATTTTCTGATGCTTTAACTCAAAGTTATCTCCCCCTTTTCTCTGTCCTCCAGGTGTTGGCGTTTGCGATTGACTTCCCTGCGCAAAGAGTAGCTCTCTTCAACCTGTAGGACGACTGTCATCTCAGACCAACTTCTCAAGATCATAACATACCGGTAAGACTGTGTTATTTTTCTTATTATTTTATCAGATATTCAAACCATGTGGAATTGTTTGGTCTTCAGTTAATTACATTAGGAGTTGAACGGAAACAAAAACAGTGAGTTGAGTGCCGACTCCCTTTCAGAGTTCGATGTTAAAGGTGTAAAATTACTGCAGCTTTAATTTAATTACACAAATAAACATAAAATCAAGCATCAGCGGAGTTTACACGCAACGCCCACAAAGCATAGAAAAGGCAGAGTGGTTCCACAGTGCAACCGAGAGTGCCGCTCTTCAGACACACACACACACACACACACACACACACACACACACACACACACACACATACACGCAGAGGCTCCATGTAGGATCAATGAAAACTTTTAAGACCATGACTCAGGAGTAACGTTTTGAAGAAAGGGAGGCGGATGATTGTGACAGTCATCTGTAGCTTTGACTTGCATCTCTTCTTCTTCTTCACTTTGAAGCCGTCACTGTCTTTTTTTCTCTATTTTCTCACTATTGTTGAAACTTTGGGCTTTTATCATGATGTTCATGTCATCATAACACCGGTTGCACCACAAATATGTGAATCGATGCAGCTGCCATTTGTTAAGACTGGTGCTCCATGAGACTTGTCACGATTTGATTGGGTGCTGCTTATTTGCCTCTGCTCATGACAGGAAATGATGTCAGTAGACAGGGTTGTAACCTCAAGCATGTTCATTGGCTGTTGTATGTTGCCATGGGAAAGCCTTCGTTCTTGGGATGAAAACATTTTGACATGGGTTTCCTTTAGAGGCGCTCATACAACAACATCACTTCCTTGGAAACCACACTTTGCAAGTAACCAATTAAAATGCAGACTGCAAGAGGAGGTCAGCCAATCAGCTGTATGGCAGGTTGGATAACTTACCCAATCACAATGCAGGGTTTCACATGGCCACATGTACTACGTCAAGTCCATAAACAGATTATGGTGAATGGTTTGGTTTTGGTGTTCATATGAGCGACGTGTGCTTTCAGTCGACTGGACTGGCAGTGGTGTTAAACAGGCAGCGGCATGCTGGTTAACATGGCAGACCGGGGAACGGCGGAAAAACGCCTCACAATCCTCTGACATCATGACATTCACAGACTGCGCTTGACTTTGAGAGATTATAGGTCTGGCTCCCTGCTGTAGATAAAATAAGAGGCCAATCAGTCAAGAAGATGCGGTTAAAAATACTGGAAGTGCCTGCTGATGTGAAGTTGTGATGTTGGAATGGAATTTGTTATATGTCAGTTGTTTATTAAAAATCAATCAAATCATTTCACTGTTATTGTATTTTATACAAAACATGATCAGTGTAGTCAGTGTGCTAAACAAGTCAAACTGATGAGGTGTCATTATTTGGTTATTTAGTTTAAATTTTTATTTGTAGATCAACAATCAAGACAAATTTTAGTAATAAATTTGGAACTTTTAGCTCAATACAGCAAAAAAACACTGAAACTAGAAGCTGGACGATGAAATAAACACAAGGATATCCAGCACTGTGCAAGTGTTTGGATGCTTTTGATAGTTTAGATTTGTACCCATCACAGATGCGTCTGATTGGTCCCAAATTCATTCATTCAGATGGTTTGGTCCCCACAGAGCCCTGACCTGCAGTCAGTGTGGGATTACACAAAGAGACAGAAGCAATTGAGACAGACTGAATCGACGGAACTGTGGCAAGTTCTCCAAGACGCTTGGAACAACCAACGTGCCAACTACCTTTAAAAAACTGAGCCTTGAAAAAGTGTACAAGGAAAAATTGATGCTATTTTAAAGGCAAAGGGTGGTCACAGCAAATATTGATTTGATTACCAACTGTGACAGCCTGGCTCGTATTGTTTTTTCACCATGTTAATCTGTGTGTGAGTGAGTGTGTGTGTGTGTGTGTGTGTGTGTGTGTCCTGAAAACGCCTACTGTGTAGGAACTATCACAGACGTGGTTTTGAGGACTTTGGCAAGTGTGTATGTCTGTGGACAAGTTTCAGGCCAAGTTTGTAATAATGGAAATACTAATAATACGATTGTGATAATGTCATAATGACAAGTACTCATGTAACTAGACATATTTTGTGATGGGATCAGGCCAACTGTCAATATGCTGAAGTTCTGACCCATGAGTACTCAGTAGTCTACATTATTACATGAGTACTCAGTATGGAAGTCATGAACTCCTAAATAAATAATGACATTCAAAAATCTATTTGAAAATCCAATTTTAAAGAGAAAAAATTAACTGAATTCATAAACTTAATCAGGCATTTGAGAGGGGAACTGCGTTTTCCTTTTCCTTTTGTATGATTGCTTTTACATTAGCTCGTCCTTCTAGCCTCTCCGTTTAGCTCTGTCAGCATTTCTATGACACTTTGAGACTTGTGCTGTTAGAACAAGGTAAAACAATGCACATTATCCCTTGGGATGTAACAAGCCCTCATGTCGTGTAAACAGAGTATCAGACATATGGTGGATAATTCATCCACCCCACAAGCTACATTGTAGAAAGCTGCAAGAGCCACCACGAGCGTTCTAAATGTATATCTCAGATGATTCCTTCACACACAGACCCATTACCACCTACTCCTTAAAACATCCATGACATGTCTTATATTTTCTGTAAGTCACATGCCCAGTGATAGCCAATCAGAGAGCCTGCTGCATCCCAGGACTAATTTGCATTGTTTTATCTCATATTACCAGAGCAAGGCCCAAAGGACCAGAGAGATGCTAAATGGAGAGGCAGGAAATATTCAGTTTATTCAGTTACTTATTTCTCCTTTAAAACTACATTTCCAAATTAATCTTGAAATACCATTATTTATTTTTTTTATGTATCTATCCATTTATTACTTATTGACTGCTTTGTGTTTTATTGTTTTGTATATAAATCTTTTTTTATAATTAATTTTTGTTAATTTTATAATTTAATTTATAATATAAATACATTTAATATACTTCCTTGTTTTTCTTTTTTTTTTTTAAATATGAATTAATGAAGTACTGCATGATTTTTTTTGTTTATCTACGTATTAATTAATCAATTTGTGAAATTATTTATTATTTTCTGTTTTATTTGTCTAGTTAATGGAATATTTTATCACTATTTTCATGACATTGTGGTCTTCCATTAATTTCTTTTAAAATTCTGTTTAACATTCTGTGCACAGTATCAAACTAATCTTAGTTAAACTGTAGTCAATTTAAAGAAAGCCTATGTAACTTTGAAGTGACACAAGCAGAAGGAAAATGCAAAAGTAATGTTTTATATAAATGTTGAAGTTATTTGCTGTTTGTTCCAAACTTCATTGAAGGAGCAGTTTCTAAAAGGTGTGTGGAATCTAAATAAAAGGATTAGAAGCTAGAGGAGCAGAGAGACAGGAAGCAAGAGAAAGAGAATAGAAATCTTTGACAGTCACCCCCACCAACAGCCAAGGGTGGTGTGGATCCACGCTGCCCTATTTTTTCACTATTCACTCTGGTTACAGCCTCATACTGTGCGTACTCTGGTGTTTGTACGCTTGCATTTGTGTGTGTGTATACATGCTTGAAATGATGCCTCTGTTTGGCTTGGAATTACATTTCCTTGTGTATCCTGGAAAAGCTTGTGTGTGCACAGTTCTACCATACGTATGTACAACACTTGTGTTGGGGAATGTGTCTTCCTCTTTGTGTGTGTGTGTGTGTGTGTGTGTGTGTGTGTGTTTCTGTGTATACGTGTCAGAACCCCCTCTGGTGCTTATTTGCCATCTCTATGACAGAGCATACAGCTGCATCTCAAGACAAACTAGGCCAACAGCAGCTCTGTGGAGATGGAGCTGCTGACATTTGGCACCTGTTATCCAAACCTCTGAAGACTTTGTTATATCAGAAACTCTCAGGTGTGAACAACTCTCTGTGCACCTCCAATCCTGACCTGGGTTTCTTTCTTCTTTGCTTGTTTCCTTTCTGTTCGTATCCAATATGTGGGCTGCACATGTAACAGCTCCACATTCACATTTATGTTCGGCAACGGGAGAAAGACCCGGAGAGAGCCAACATGCACGAACATTAACGCCAGTAGAATACAGCGATACAGTAGATATTGACCCTGATACTGTGAGTGTGAGCCTGTTTAAGCACTGTGGCAGGAAAATTCAATGTCAGCATGAACACAATGCATTATAGCACCTGCGAAGTAGCAGCAAACCTGCCGTATTCTTTTAATTCTTATTCTTCATTTCAAGGCAGACAGACAGTAGAGTCTTATATCATCTAAACTGCTAAACCTCAGTAACCATGCAGCTACTCAGCCAGCTAAACCAAGAGTGCACATTTCCTTTCTGAGGCTACGTCCACACGACTACGTTGCTATTTTTAAATGTATCTCTTTTCCTATGTTTCCTCCTGCTGTCCAAACTACAGAGTTTTTAAGCCCTGAAAGGGGACAGTTTTGGAAACTCTGCTGGACCCATTTTAGTTAGAAAACTCTGGGGTTGTGTTGTAGTCTAGACGGACAGAAACCGGACCTTTGGAAAATGATGAGGTAGACCTCCACGGTCTCTCCCCGATTGGGTCTTATCAGCCTGGACTACCAGTGGTGAATACAACTTGAATAACAAATTGCAAGTGTTACTGACCTTGTTGTATTTGCAGCTGTTGTTCATGTTGTTAAATTCTGCATTTTAATACTACAACTGTCTTTGCTCTTCCTCCTTCATAGTATTTTGTGCAACTAATCATCTGCAGAGTAGACGATCTGCTTCCTGTTTACACCGGTTCTCACATGCTCAGTGTACGTGAACGGTCATGTATGTGTGTGTTTTCAGGTGTGACAGTCTGGACCGAGATAGTTTCGGATACAGAGCTAAAACGGTCGTCTGGACGGAGATCAATCTCATTTTAAAAAGGAAAACATAGTAGAGTGGATGTAGCCTGAAGGGGTGGGCGTAGCTCAGGACGTAGAGCCACTAATCGGAAGGTCAGTGGTTCAATCCCCCGGCTCCTCCAGTCAAAGTGTCAAAGTGTCCATGGGCAAGATACTGAACCCCAAAACACTCCTGATTGCTGCTGTATGAGTGTATGTGAACAAGTGCGTGTGATGTATGTATGTGTATGGGTGAATGTGGCGAGCATTGTAAAGCACTTTGAGTGGTTGATACCACTAGAAGAGCACCATATAAGTGCAGGATATAAGTGTCAAAACATCCACACTGATTGCTTTATAAGTAAGCAAAGTGAGTTTTATGCCAGTATTCTACATAGTTGAGTCGATGGGCATTTATATTGTAAATGAAAAACAACATCAATTGCGCTGCTTGATTCATTATCATTCTCTCATGAAACCAAGATCAATCAATCATTCAAATTTGGATTTTTTTGCTTCAAGCAAGTGATTTCCTGCTGAACTCTGATGCTGCTCTTGGCAACACCATACAAACTGCAGTAAGAGCTAGCTCTATGAAAACATTTTGAACATCAGTACCTAGAATTTCTGTAAAATCAGGGCAGTACAAGCACTACATCCCTAGTGTGTCTGTGATGATTTATACCAAAGAGGACCAAAAGGCAAAGAGAGCCAATAAAATCTGATGTTGGTGCGTCCAACTTTCTTTGATTGAAGCACACACTCACTGCTGTTTAGGAGATCATTTCGGGTTTTCATTTAATGTGACGTCGCCCACCAGTATCTGTACCAACACAAGAGTCTGAGGAAACAGAAATAATCTTCGGCATCTTAATTAGTGGGGATGGGCCGCTCTTCACTGTTACAGCCCTACTTTGTGGTTTAGTCGTACAAGAATGTTTTTCCCCCCCACATAAAAATGAGCCTGATGCAGCTTTTAAGTGCAGTTTTTTGCATCTCAAACCAAACTGGGACAACCCAAAGCTTCAGAGATGCAGGGGCGACATTTAGCATTCACAGCAAATCTCCAGGGTTCCTTTAGAAGTTCTATTCTTATCTTTGTTTCCTTAGGTATGTTTGTTTCCTCACAGTTTCTCTCTGTCTGACTTGCTGAGTTTCTTGATAGCAGTCCTCTGAGAAACTGAGCCTTTTAAGAATTATGTGTCCAGTCAATATTTTTTTGGTCTATGTCTCTACAACCTGACTTTAACCTAAAGTAGCCTAAATAAAAAAGAATGATCATCCAATGGAATTTACTGAGCACAATCATGTTCAACTAACTTAAAATAAATGGGCTATTTTTGATTAGAGAAGTTGAACATAAAGTTTTCGAGGATTTATGACATCATTGGCCTGGCAGACTGATCTGAAGGTCAGTGGTTACTAACAGATGGTGTCTGTCTGATTGGTGTCGACCACTTTGGTCCAGACTGAATTAACTCAACTAGTGCATGGATTGCCATGCAATTTGGTGCAAACCTTCATTGCCCCCTGAGGATGGAACCACTCTCTATGGCTGATCCCTGACTTTTCATGTAGCACCACCAGCAGATCAAAATTTTCATTTCAGTGAAATCTTTCAGTATCTACCAGATAGATATTTGACATGCATGGTTCTCAGACGATGGATTGCCATGCCATTTGATACAGACAGGATGTATTGCAATAATGTTGGTGACTCCCTCACTTTTACTCCAGCACCATCATTAGGTTTCACTTGGTTCATGACACAAAATGACCCCTCTCAGCTGTACGTTGCATATTGTGCTAATTACCAATGCATGCTAACATACTAAACTAAGATGCTGAATAGAATAATAACTATGTCTATTAAATGCTGGCATGTCAATATTGTCATTGTGAGCATGTTAGCAAACAACCCTTTAGCTCAGTTGTGCCTGAATAAAACTTTGAGAGCTGCTAGCATGGCAGCACACTGTGCAGTCTTATTTAGGTGTTTGTACATTTTACTATGCATTTTACATGCTTTATTGTTATGACAGGGCGTTTGAAAAAAACAAAAACATGGGGACTTGAAACTGTCAATCTGAGAAAGTTCATCATAATGCTAGCATCGTCCTGGCAAAACAGTGGGTGCAAGAATAAAACGCCTCTGACCCCATGGCCTTTCCTCCAGCAGCATCCTCCAGTCAGGCATTATATTAGTTAGTCAATATAATGCCTATCTCAGTGTAATGCCTATCTCTGTTGGGGCAGGAGACTGGACAGAGGCTGGATACAACTTAAAATAGTACCACATACACATACAGAAGGGAAACCACATTCACATTTAAAACTACAGCCGATTTGCCCAACTAACTGTTGGAGGAAACCAACTTCAACGACCATTTGGGTCACTTGTCCACATAACTTGAATACAACCCATAGCCAGCAGCAGGTACACCAGACCTTCTTACTTGGTTACTTAGTATTACTTAGGCTTAGGAACGTACTTCCTTAAAGTTAGAGGACTTTCGTCAACATAGTTACAGTAATAAAAATGCAGTTAAGGTTGAAAGACATAACTTTTCACACTGGAAATGAACGCTTTCCAGTGTGAAAGTCCTGTGTTTTGTCAACCTGTCCTCCTTCCAACTTCCTCCTGGCGACTTACTCTATCTATACTATGTCACCTGATGTTTTTCTACAACCACTAGAGGTTGCCTAACAATAAAACGTAACGATAATTCCTCCAACCTGAACAGTGGTACAGGTCGTCTTTTTCAACCCTCTGATACGACCCACAGGACTGTCTCCCGAAATAGCGCCGCTACGGCGGCAAGTGTACTTGGCCGTATTGCCATGGTTACCAACAGCGGTATACCTACCTCCTCAACATTACACAGTTTGTTGTCATGGTTAGAATATAAACAGCTATTTTCACACGGGAATGGAACAGCGCTCTCCTGTGTCATATTCATCCATCCACCACAGCCTCCTCCTGACGTGGACTTTGTCTCTCTTTATACTACGTCACCGCACTTTTCCCTTTGCTCCTGTCATCATTACTACGACCACTAGATGTCGCTTAGCAACAAAACCTAACTATGAGTCATACTAACCTGCCGCACAGACGAAGAACGGGCACGTTTTGCACAGGAGAACAGTCTCAAACGTAACTATGGGTCGTAATAAGCTGTTTTGCACGGATGACCTATGGGTTTGTTTTTCACCTGACAGTCTTAAGGAAACATCAAGTGTTCATGAGTTGTACGGTGTCTGTGTGTGTGTGTGTGTGTGTGTGTGTGTGTGTGTGAAGCAGAGAGAGGGTATTCAAAGGCTCTCATTTCCTATTAGTTTCCATGAATAAAAGTGTTTGTAGCAGCTTTGCCTTATTATACAGTAAACATGCATATCTGACAGCAGAACCTTTTCACAGAAAGAGGAGGGCAAAGCAATAATGGGTGAGGTTTACACACAACCACACATAGACACGCACACACACAGGGGTTGACAAGCAAGGGTAGTGTGCGTAGTGTGATAACTTCATCTCAGCATGGGGGCCAGTTGTGGTAGAGTGAAGCACCTGGGGAGAAAAGGATTATGGGTAGGGAGTGGGGCGCGGCGTCGAGACCACACGCTGAGCGAGAGGACGCTTGACCCAGACAGAGAGAGAGATGCTCACACAGTTACACACACACACACACACACACACACACACAAAAAAAAATGCATAGCTTCTCTGGTTGTGTTACAGACAAATACTTACAACTAGATCTCGCTCTCTGAGACACACACAAATAAGTACACACTCCCTCACACAAATCTCTCTTCCAGTTCCACGATGATTCTATCTATCAAGAAAAAGAGTACTGCCTTGACCCTTACAGCTGTCCTTGTCTTCCCTCTTTGTGCACCCTTTCCATTTCCCTTCATCTTCCCTTTGTTCTCCTCTTATGGCTCTTGTCTGACTGCATTGCATTGACTACCAGTTACCATGGCAAATGACATGCACAAAGAGCATGACCTGCACAATTATAGATCTGTCCATCTCAGTCGCACACGGACACAGCGGTGGCATCACACTTGGCGCACTCTGACCTTTTGTTACAGAGAGATTTAAAAAGTGTGGAAGAAGAAGAAAAAGGCCGGAGTTGAAAAAAAGAGGAAGAGAACAGCAATTAAAAGATAATTATCTACTGAAAAAGGGCCACAACTTTTAGATCGTCTGCATTGCTGTGAGAAAGATGAAGAAGGAGAGTGAGTGGATTCCTTGTAGTGTAAATGTCAAAGCCTCGCTGTAACCTTCTGCTACTCTCTTGTAGTTCTGCTGCGACAGAGTGTCATTCTAATTCAGCCTGACTACTTACAATGGATCTTAAATCCTATTTCATGAAATGATCAGACTCCCAAGAATTGCTAATCTTGCAATCACAAACATTTGCCCATAATTTGTAAAGAT
This sequence comes from Seriola lalandi dorsalis, assembly GCF_002814215.2. Taxonomy (NCBI): domain Eukaryota; kingdom Metazoa; phylum Chordata; class Actinopteri; order Carangiformes; family Carangidae; genus Seriola; species Seriola lalandi. The sequence goes on along the minus strand of NW_019525549.1, from coordinate 615,459 downwards.
TTTGCAATTCTGTCCAGTCTTTGGAGTATTTCCATAAAGAACTGTCAATCTGAAGAACCAAAGCTGCCAAAGTGTTCATATAAAGAATCCAATCAAGATCCAGAACCAGAACCCTGGGTTAAATCAAACCAGACCTCAAGAAACCACCTTCTTTATGAAATGATTAAAGCCCTTCTATCCTCTGAAGTAATCTTCTCAGGCAGCACTTACATCCAGACTGTGTATCACCCCCCAATAAGCTTCACCAATTCAAAATCTCAGCAAGCCATTCCTGACCTTCAGCCTGAACCAAACCAGCTCTAACCTGTAATACCTCAAATCAACAACTGTATTTAGGAAGCTTGCTGGTAGCACTGCAGAGTCTGACATGTTTCTCTAAATTCTCTTTGGTCCCCAATAATCACAAAAATCTACAACACCGTTTTTTCTTTTCTTTCAAAGTTGAATTAACATCATATTCTCAGATAAGTCCAATGATATTTGATATTTTTTTCATTATAAATAAAGCTCATGTGAAAACTGAATGAACAATTGGTTTGATCTTACTAATAAGCCTGATGGATCTTATTCCTCTGTGCCATAGAGCTTCATTGTTGTCCATACTCCAAACAAATCAGTGAGCCCAACACTGTCTCTTAAAAATCACATTTATTTATGCGAGCTAGAAATATACTGCTATAACAAATATGTCATGTAAGAAATGGAACAGCTGGCTGGATGACACTGAGAGGCAACATTTTAAATGAATGAAGTGACATGTTTATTATTAGCAGCAGAGTTGCCATGAGGTGGTTGTGATGGATTGCAGGTGTCACAGCTGAGGTTCACCGTCTGTGGTTAGGTTTAAGCAACATAAGCACTTTGGTTAAGGTTAGGGAAAGATGGTGGTATTGTTGGTACTGGGATTCTTTGCAACTCCCCACACTGACGTCACCAAAGGGAAGGAAAGGTGTTGCTTATTCCAGGTAGAGGTAAGAGCAGCAGCGGAGGGGCAGAAATCTTGCAGGATGGTGGGAATAAGGCAACAGGGGGTGTGGACAAGATGGAAGGTCACCTGGAGGAGGGTGTATGATCTTGAAAGACCCAAAAACACCCGATGATTCAAGGAACATCGCCAAAGATGTGTCCAGAAGCCTCAGCAGATGTATTCGCACAGACAGTGAACATTTGATATATTCACTATCAATGTATTTGCAACTTTCCAAATACACAAATTAACAACCTTTCCTCATTATGTAATTGAAAAAACAATCACGTTGCAATTGTTCTCTACAAAACATATAAACTGTTGCAGTTTATTTCTATATAAACATAATCTCTGTGAGACAAGTTGGCTTGAGTGCCACAGACACAGTTTGGAAGTTGAAAAGTATTAAGAGATGGACAAACTAAGATCGACTGCAGACTCAGGTTTGACCAATGTCAGTGTGTCGATCTAAATATGGTCTAAATAAAACTATTTGGTAACACTGTAATTTACAGGCCATTAAATATAACACAATAATTATTTTGTAATTGTGAAGAAATTGCCGTGAAATAACAGTCAAGTAAAATTTCTATAATTACAAGTTGTACTTGTATAATTACCTGGAGTTACTGTGAAATATTGTGAAGTGGAATAAGGAGGGTTGGTTGGTAATTACATGGGAATTGTTATAGAGAGTAGTAAAGCTCACACACAGGGTAAGGTAGGAGGGTCATTTCTGTATCAGCTACCATTAATATCTACAGTTACACACACAGTCACGTTTACACTACAGGTCATGGAAAGCCTGTCATAATGTTCTAGATTCCTTTTCTTTTTTGTCTTTTATAAATTTAATTAATTGTTTGATCATTTGAATTTAAGAAAAGAAGAACACAGTAACAACATTAATGGTAACTCGCTGTTTCAGTTTCTGGGTCATGCCGGCTCACTCTCATACTGTCATGACTTACTGGGGCGCTTCATGGAACTGAGCTATTGTTAATACTGCTATCATTGCTAAAGCTCTACATGTCAATATACCTGCTGTGAAAAGGCTTGTGACGGTTTTCTTAAAATTCATTTTCATAAACCAAGTTACAATTCCATTTTGTAAATATTAAACAAATTTTTACAGAACTTTACAACTGCTCATGCTGCTATTATCAAGGCATGCCAATGTGTGTATTCCCATATTAAAATGCTGTGAAGCACATTTGGTCATACGTTACATTGTCATAATCAATTTTTTTGTGTAATTTAATTCAGTTTTTTTATTTATTGCTGCTTTTTGCAACAGGCTTTTTGTTCCAGTGGAGACTCACAGAAGAGGCATCAGTGTACTTTGTTATGGTTATTCTTTTTAATACAAGTTCCACTAAGAGAACAGAACACGCTGACACAGAGTGATGTCACTGTCATATGAAACGTCCCATAATCTCACTGCTTTTTTGTGTAAATTGTCCAATTTTAAAGATACAGTCAACCAGCAAAAACGCTTTTAGATAAACTGATTTATACGTGTTAATATTTAACATTATATTTTTGTGCAGGTCAAAGTTTCTAATTTTGAAGCCACAGTGTTATGAAACAGTGGCATCACTTGTTTGTCTTCTTTTTTTTTTTATGAAATCTTCAAACACACCAATGTCAAAAGTCAATGGTAAGTGTTATGATGAATTGCTTGTTGACAACTGCTTTCATTATAATGTGTAGTGCAGGGAAATTGGAATGATTTGTGGAAATTACAGTTCCTGTCATTTGTCTGAGAGCTTGAGAGCACTTTTATTGCAAGTCCTCACAATACAGCTCAAAAGAACTGTTAACTCTGTCCCTCCAAAACAGAAGGCAACAGTGGTGTGTTTGAGGCTCGGCAAGTTGCATCATTAATTTGCTGTATGCAGCACAAATGTATGTGTGTATGTGTTTGTCTGTTAGATTTAGGCAGTAAAAGAGGAAAGAATACTTTTTCTTCAGTTTCAGCTTCCACTTCGAATTGTCCCCAAGGGGGAAGTTTGTCTCTTTGTGTCAGTATTGTCTGCATTGGCTGTCATGGCAGCCTTATAGCAGTTGATAATCAGCTTCCTCAGGTAGACAGGTAAGTGTCCAGGCTGTATCAGTCTTTCCATTGGGCACTTTTTTATTATTTTGCCATCCTTGTTTTTAGGAGTAATCCTGGGGGTGGGGGGGTCGTACCTTCGTCGTGCAGCATACCTTCGTCACCACCGTTACCATAATAACAGTCATGGCTTGGTTAACTTTAGGAAAAGGTTAAAATAAGTACTTCCTCAACATTAGATGATCTTTGTTGTCATGGTTACAATTAGTGATGAGCAATAAATCATATATTCATCATACTTGCGATTTGAACATGTGCAATAAAAACATTGCAAAAGACTGACTGAAACACAATGAATTAGAAAACATATTTTTATTTACACATGCGACCGCCTTTTGATGATGAGCTGCAGCCTCTCACACACACACACACACACACACACACACACACACACACAGTAGACAGCACACGGAAGTGGAGACCAGTTAGGAGTGAACTTTTTACCAGGACTGACAACAACTACCGTCGTAGCTCCGTGAGTGTCATCACAACCTTTGCGAGTAAAAAATCAATTAGCGTCCTGCATCACACCACCTGTTCAGCAAGATTTAAACATGTAGAAAAGCCACATCTTCAACCTCTCCATCCGCCAGAGTTAGTTTTACATGAGCGCAGCACACTGACATTGAGCTAATAGTGAACTATCTGCACTACCAACAGCAGAGGGAGGAGGACGGGGGAGATGACCGATAGTGACCTTTGTCTGTGTTCTTCATTCAGCTTCATACAAAACTGTATCTGTACACTTCGACATTTGTTCATTTATTGCAAGTCATATCGTCATCACAATATTGAGCAGGGTCATCGCACATCGCAGATTTTCCTCATGTCGTTCAGGCCAAGTTAGAATAATAACAATGTGGTTCACTTTGTCGAACAGTCATGGATAATAGAAACAAACTGCTGCTTTCACATGGGAATCGAACACCACTGCCATCCACCACAACCTCCTCCGGACGTGGAGTTTGTCACTGTTGACCACCAGATGTTGCCTAGCAAACGTAACTATGGGTGGTAGTAACCTGCTGCACAGACGACCTATGGGCTTGTTTTGGAGGACAGTCTCATTTTGCTTTCACTTTGTCCGTCCCTTGGTGAGTGCAGCAGGATTTGATTTGGAGTTTGTGGTTAATCCTACTTTCCACATTCATCACCTGTGTGACACTGCAGAGCGTTATTCCATATCTGGCTCAGGTTCCCTCGCTGAAATAGAACTGAAGTGACTCTTCTACATGGTTTGGCTGGTAAAGGTGTTTTCAACTTTCTGATGTCTGTAGAATGTCCTGGTTTGGTGGCTGTGGCGATGGCAGCAGTATCCCTGGGTGTGAGGGCTTCTCTGAGGAAAAAAAGCTGGTCACGTTGCTACAGTTTGACCTGTTTTCTGTAGAGTCATCTCCCGCCTCTAGGTTAGATGCTGGCTTAAAAGTGCACTTTACTCTTCTTCAGCTGGAGAGAGAGAAGCGAGGGCGAGAGTTCAGAAGATTGGAGGCAGAGACAGCTATTAAGATGCATCAGTACGAACTGCATCGTTCCTACTTCTGATGGTGCGGTTACTGTGAGTTGAATTGAGTGAAGATATTTCTCTGGTCTCTGTTTTTCACGAGTCTAGGTGTCACTAAGACATATGATCATATCCTAAAGCATTTCTGTAAAACTGTCTGCACCTGCCATATCGTAGGTACACAAAAACAGGTGTAGTCATTGTACACTGTGTTGGTGTACTGCCCAGAACAAAGTCTGGTAAGCAGTTTCTGTTGCGCCTCCACTCATTTTTCTTAGGCAGTTCCCTAAGAATCACTGCACCAGCCATCGCTAAAGCTTTGACAAAATTCTTTACCGCCTTCTGTGCAGGGAACCAACTTTCTCTCGAATTCCTTTACCACAGACAAACAGTGTATGTGTATGTGTGTGCGTGTGTGTTTGTGTGTGAGACACGCAAGACTACTTTCTTTGTGTGCTAGGTCTGAAATAGCCTGAAATTCACTTGTGAATGTATGTAATGCATTTCATTTGTCACTGACCGTGTCTTAACACACATGCCCACAACAGAAGTCATTTTTTGTGTTTATAATGAGGGGGAGAGAGTGAAAGCCACACGCACACAAACACACACACACACGCACACACACACACACACACACACACACCCACACACACACACGCACACACACACATACACAAGAGCCGGAAAGAAGGAGGAATGGAGAAATCTGTGTTCAGGAGAACCAATTTTTTTGCAGCAACTTATTTTGTGACCACTACATACAATGAATTAAAATGCAACAGCTGTGCTTTCAACCCCCTCCCCTCGCCCACCCCCACCTGCAAAAGGTAATAACAAGGTGATGATCTAAAAAACACAGGTGAGTGGCACCCATAATACACAGTCAATAAAATGATATCCAACCGTAACTACTATGTGCATCTAGGATGCACCTAAGTACGGTGGATATTTACATACCACATTATCCCGGTTTTATTTTTTACTCTATGTAGCATATTATGGTTTCCTAAAACCAGAATGAGGTCATCAGGTCTATTTTAACGATCCAAAGCTCATGGTCTGAAGCGCGTGGCGCAAGTGCATTTAGGGCATGTTCATGTCTTTTTTGCTTTTTTATTTGTGGAAGAAACAGTCGCTGCTCCAGGCGCATTGTTCAAAAGGATTGTACTTACTCTTTTGATTATTCATAAGCATAAACGAATCACAGTGCCATCTCTCTTTTCCCCTATTGCTATTATAGTGGCACAGTCTCTCATCTAGCTAGATTCTGTTTGTGATGAGTTGATCACATATTGTGACTGACCAGTGAGCCCAGTCCTTACCAGTGGGTCCAGTTCTGACCAGTGAGCCCAGTCCTGACCAGTGAGCCCAGTCCTGACCAGTGAGCCCAGTCCTTACCAGTGAGCCCAGTCCTGACCAGTGATCCCAGTCCTGACCAGTGAGCCCAGTCCTGACCAGTGAGCCCAGTCCTGACCAGTGAGCCCAGTCCTGACCAGTGGGTCCAGTCCTGACCAGTGAGCCCAGTCCTGACCAGTGAGCCCAGTCCTGACCAGTGAGCCCAGTCCTGACACAGGCAGCAGCTCTGTTCACTCTGAAGAGCAATGAATGTCTGAGTGAATTAACGCGCTGTTCACAGCTCTACAGGGAAGTAACAGCACAAATCACAACGTTAGAAATATTTGATGTTAAATGATAAGAAGTGTAAATATATCTTCTGTACGTTATGAAACTCTGGTGGACAAATTTAGTCCAGGTAATGAACGGGAAAAATAACAACTGCATTGGTCTGAAAGTAGCAAAGAAACTTCTAAGATAGGGCCCCAAGTCAAACTCAATACATTTGACTGACAATTTAAAATGTTTTATTCATCTCAATGAATGGAATCCATGTCAAAGGAACAGCAAACTGAACATTACTGGAACCGCCCAGTCAGCCCAAAGAGTCTATTGCTCCGTCTCTGCCTCTTTAAACTCTTTCTCCCTCTTTCTCACTTTAGCCATATATTTAGGTTTCAGTATATTATAGACATCTATATGAAGCAGATTTAACACTGTTATTACTTCAGTCACCCACAGCTAAATGAACCATCAGGGATGCTTCATTACTTCCTGTTTTAAAGAAGCATCCTGCCATGAAGTTGAATTCAAGGTCTAAATGAATCTGCCACTGAGCAGAAACTGCACAGAACTGATGTAAATATTTGCGGATGACCATGATAATGGAGGTATATTATCACGTATATGGTGAAGAAGCCTAAAGGAATCTGGCTGGAAGTTGCTATTGACTAGAAAAGGTCAGATCAGTTTTTTTTCCCTCTCAAGATCTGTTTCTTTCTCTTGTTCTCAGAGTGATCACACGATGCCGCCTTCTTCCCTTTTCTTTCCTTCTGTCTCTCTCTCAAACTGTTCTTTCAATCAAAGAATTGGTCCCAAAAGTGTCTCAAATATTATGACTGGTCCAATAGCTATGGAAATCACGTCAGCGCGTTGAAGACATGGCCTTTTCTGAAAGACCCCAAGGACCAAGCGGTCACAATACGGTCTGGTCTGTCAATCTCAATGTTCCCTTCTCTCCGTCATATGTCAGAATTCTTCCACTTCCTACCTGATCACACAAGTAGACTAGACACTAATGCACTCACTCACACACATACTGGCTCCCCTGGACACATTACATATGGTTAGTCAGAAAGGCACACTCATTATAAACCTATACCCACGCTGCATAGTTTTACATAACAGAGACTTGCATAATCGCACATAACAGTGTAGGTAGTACAGACACATGGCCAGTCACATACACACCTACACATTGGCCTATAGAGAAACTGCACATGGAGTTGGCAGACTGTCAGATATGCAGTGTCACTACTGTTTCTAATCAATCAGACATAGTGAACTGCTAATCCCATAGCAACGCTTTCAAATCTGCTGAGCTACCTATACATCCCAAAGCAAGTGGCCTTGTGGGTAACCCAGCTCGCAGGAGGTCTGAACACAACAGAGAAAAGAGAAAAGTCCACCTGGTTTTATCCCACTAAATGTTTTCCTACAGTATGCTGACAGCAGAGCTTCTAACTCTGCAGGATTTATCCGGATAATATTATAAAACATTGTTTTATAATACTGTCAAAGATGCTTTTCTGCTTTCACAAGGATGAAACTTTTTCACCCAGAAAATTTAAAGACTGTGAAATAATATACACATGCATATAGAGTATATATGTATATATATATATATATATATATAAAATATATATATATATATATATATACATATATACTGTATATATATTTTTATTTTTTCAAAATCACCACCATGAGTGCAGTGCCCATGCGAAATGTGTTCGTAAATCTTATTATTAATAGATCAATATTTCATTCAGTCATCTTATCTTCATCAGCTAATCTCCATGTCACTGCTGCGTTATGATGATAATAACAATAATAGACCCTATTTGTCAGATACCTCATTAAAAAATACTGGACCACAAATTCATAAGGATTTCTGTGACACATACACTCACTCTCCAATGTATTTGGTATATTGAGCTTATACTGAAATCTTATGCAGTTTACAACAAGCCTGCAATGACTTCTCTTATAATGTTCAGTTTTTATTGAATCTGTTTGAAATTGTTGTTGATTTTGGAGGCTGTAATTTGTGGAGCTGTTGAACTGTACTTGGTGATAACTGAGGGGTGTTCCTAATATTTTGCCCATCCCAGTTATGTAAATTAAGATTGACAATATATTGGAACAGCACCACAAATTACATCATCATGACAATAAATCAGTATCTTCTTAAACAGGTTTAATACAAACTGAACATTATAATCCTCATTAAGGAAGGATTTGTTGCAGATTTTTTGCCTGTTGTATTACACTACATTAGTTTTGTGTAGGTGTACCTAACACATTGGCCTGTTAGTGCAGATTAATTTAATCAAAATTGTTTTTTAATGGATTTATTTTACCAATGGAGTCACATGCACTTAAGAAAATGTCTGTCAAATGTATTTGTGCATCAGAAAGGAAATGATTAGAAATGACTGAGTGTAACAACAGACTGTAACGTTAGTTTAAGCCATTGTTCTCACTCATACATGTTAAAGCAAACTGAAAATATAACACGGCCAAATAACAACATTATGACACATGGTGTTACATCATGTTACCATAACAGCAGCAGTGCATAAATAACCTGTTAATAATTCAAATATATCAGGATAAAAAGTAAACGGTGCTGTATTGTGTTTTAAACAAAGGGAGCTTTTGATCCAAGTGACCATAGCTGTTGTACAGATGTGGGAAGCCATTTCTTATTTGCAGAGCTTGATTGATTGATTGATTGAGTTTATTGTTCACCTCAGTGGACACCATTAAAGCATACAATATGTACACACAATAGGCAAATGAGCAGGTAGCAGCAGATGGGTTATATAAATACCAGAGAGCCAATCTTACGTGTTCGATGCCTGTACCGCGTAGGGTATAAAAGACTTCTTGTATGTGCTCCGGCTGGCCCTTGGGGCCCTGAATCGACGGCCAGATGGAAGCAGTTCAAACTCTGAGTGTAGTGGGTGTGAGGTATCTGCAACTATGTGTTTAGTCTTCCTATGTACAGCACTCTCAAATATATTGCAAAGTTGTTTTATGACTTCTCAATCACCTTCCCTGCAATATTAACAACTTTGGAGAGCATGTTTTTGCTCTTTACACTCAAGTTTGTTTTGCTTGGTTTCCGGGGAATGCACGCTCGGTTACGTGGATGAGTCGCCCTGGTTTAATGTTTCTCCATCTATGTTTCTGAAGTACCGCTCATCCAAAAAAAAAACTTCACAGTCAACAGTGTGCAGCGTACTCGGGTCCTCAGCAACACCTGCAAAGATGGAAGTCGATGAGCGGTTGTTGAGAAAATCAAAATACTGAAAGACACAGAGATTCCTCTGTTCATAGTTAGATATCTCTCAGCAGATATTCCACCACACATTCCAACCGTGAGGTCAGTATGATGCATGAAGTAAAGTCAACAACACAATATCGTTAGAAACAATATTTAACACATCCTGATAAAACCATTATGAAGGAAGTATAATTCTAAATATATCTGATACATAAGATGTATTCAAATATACATACTGGTAAAATCATAAACAAATACAACTAATTTAGGCTTTATTGTTATATTTCTGCTCACGATTTGTGAGTTCACAACAGTCACCCATCTAACATCAGCTCTCCAGTGATAGTGATACAGTTTATTTTAGTATTTGAAAATCAATTTCAACTTGTGGGCAATCTTTAAAGTGATCTGTATGTTTTGATCAAGGAGAAATCAGACATCTCTGCATCAGAACCGAATGCACACTATAGCCAACACTCTGTGTACAGTACTGTCACTGGAATTCTTATGCCAAAAATGAAATATTTCTTTATGTTATGAGTGGAGACCCCAAAACTGGGTCATGGTCCCTGTTTTTGGTTGGTCCTACCATAACAACAGCGTCCTAATGAGTTTGAGTCCGTGAGAGAAGCAAAAATTTATTCCATTTCTGTCCCCGGCTGAGAAAGTTTAAAGAACCACCACAGTAGGGGATTTTCAAGCAGCCCCCTCCTGTGATTCTTCAAATACTGCAACCGTCAAATGGCTTGAGTTTGGATTCGATATATCACACAGAGGATAGGCCTCTATTCCACATAAATATTCAAGGGAATTATATCCTCTTTTCACTGTCCTCATTGCTGTAGGCCTTTAGTGATGGGTCAGGACCAAAGAAATGGGGCACGGGTTTGTTTGTAGTTTGTAGTCAAGTCAAATTTTATTTATATAGCTCAATATCACAAATCACTAATTTTTGCCTAGAGGGGCATCTCACACCCTCTGTCCTTAAAACCTCAAATTAGATGAAGAAAAACTCCCCATGAAAAGAAAAAATATATATCTGAAAAAAAAAAATCTCAAGAAGAGCAACACGAGGGATCCCTCCTCCGGGACGCAGTACATTCAGTACATGTCGTGTAAAGAACAGAGCAGCGAAGTAGGTTTACAGTATGAACAATCAGGATGACAACATTATACAGGTACCGCCAACAGATAGAGACCTGAGCTATACAACCTCATCTCCACCATGAACTCGGAAAGAGGAAAGACTACACAAACAGCACATCACAGAATCATCTAGGAGGAGGAAACAAACATGCAGAGGGAGCGAGAGACAAGGAGGAGGCTGGACTCCTGGAGGACGAAGATCTAGATCAAAAGCATCTGGAGTGAGGCACCTGCAGCCG
>NW_019525549.1:587958-604561 GCF_002814215.2 Seriola lalandi dorsalis | reverse complement strand
GGGGGGGGGGTCCCAGGGCAGCTGATGGTCCAACACAGAGAGCCTCAGTAAAAGGAGGGGAGAGGGAGGAGTAGAAAGGGAGGTGGGGGACAGAGAAAGATCGGCTGGCTGCCTGGCTGCCTGGATTCTCATGTGCTTGAGGGAAAAAACAAAGAGACGTTTACAGTAAAGTTGTGGAAGTAATATTCTATACGTCTTACTTCTGGCCATACGCAAATATATGTACAGTACATATATTGAATTTCCATATATGACATATACGTACGTAAATTAAAATAATGTAATTTAAAATGTATACATCAAAGCTGTTAGAAATTGGAACAATTCAGATTTTGACATATATGTCTAGCCAATGCAAACATCTATGTTTATGTATGTATGCTTAACTTGGAGACATGTTACATGTTGTAATTATATACAGTAGAGTTCAATAAGTCTGAGACCACTTTCCCAGAATGTGAAGATAAACATGTTTAAAATGAATGAGAAATGAATAATAAAAAACCTTTATAAGCATATAGACTTTCTATATGTTTGTTGTTTTAATAAACTTGAACATATAAAAATCAAATATAAATAAATTGGTTGCAACATGTTATGCCATATAAATTCATCATATAGATATTTTTAATATATGGACGCATAAATATTTGAATAAGGGGTATTATATATATGTTATAAACTTATATGTTTATTTTTCCAGAGAATGTATATATGTGATAATAACATAGGTGACATATAAGTCAACTGTATTATTGTCACTCTCATTCAGTAACACATGCGAGTGGTGTGACACTCGTAAAAGCACCACAAAACCACTAAAGGAGGAGCTCTGATGTGACTTGACCAAAACCTGTAACTGTAGAGCAGCGGTTCCCAACTCTTTCCAACTCATGGTCCACTTGAAAATCTCCAAAATGTTGGCGGCCCACATCCATCCCCATAACAACAGAGACGCCAAATAACGTCTTCTCAGAGCACTTTTCTAGTTTTATGATGACGATTAAACATTCAGGACTGAACTGAAAGCAGGGGAAACTCAATTTTTCTATTTGTTTGAAGGAGGAGAGATCACTCGTCGATTCACCATCAGTCTCTCAACTCTCTTTCCCGCTGTTGCTAACCAGCTATCCGGTTTGATACTCCAGTTTTCGCCATGCTGCTATCCAGGTTCTCAAACTCTGGTTATCAATTCCTCTCTTCAGCTCCTTTGTGGCCAAATCACTGTGTCTGATATCGTTGTGCACACTGGACTGGACATCAAATGCAGGCAGTCCGAAAAACTCAGGGAGGACTTTATCAGAAAGAGAGAGAGTGAGGCTATCACTAACTGCTTAGGAGGTAACTAGTAAGCTTGATCTGTGCAGCTTGTAAACAACCGTGGGATGTGAGAAAGTTACTAAAAATAAAAAGAGAGCTGTAATTGCTTGAGTGCAACTAGTGATATACAGTGGGTTCAAAATCTAGTATCTCTCTGGACCACCTGCAACGTCATCTGATCACCAAACACATAAATGAAAGACAAAGTCTGAGCTGAGATTCCAGCTGTATTTACTGTAACATGATCACGCAGAGAGAAAGTTAGAAGAGACAGACTGTCTTATTTTTTATTTTTTTATTTTTTTTGCCTTTATTTCCGTCTGGGATCAATTATAGTTTAGTCCTTATTAACTTCAACCCCAGAGCGTAACAGACTTTTATTAGAGGCAGGTCTTTATGTCTGACTCCCTCTGTTTGATATGTAGAGTCGATCATAGTCGTTAGTATGAAGCCTCGTTAGCCGTGACTTCTCTCTCTCCCTCCCTCTCTCCTGCTCTCTCTGCTATCCAATAGCTGAGTCACCGGTTTACAGGCACATTATGGTCTATATGCGGCACGGCTTCCATTAAACCTGCTAAATGTTTAAATATAAACATCAAAATGCCATTGAAACAGTAGTCATGTCTCCTGTAGACATCTTAAATACTCTCACTGTTTAATGACTAAAACATCTCTTCACATTGGTAATATGTTGTGTCTGTGTATTTAAAAGTACCATTGCATTCAAAAAATATCATCCATGCGCACAATAGGTTTTTGAGAGGAAAAACCCACAACAGACTTCTGAGGCCTGAGGCAAAAAGTTATGTAAATCAATAAGCCATCAATGTGGACAGGAGCAGGACATCGCCAAAGGTGAACACGGAGGCTGAGGTCAAATAAAGTTGGTACTGGGAAATAAAAGCTTTTAAGCTTTTCACACGCCTCTCAGTCACTCAGTGAGAAAGTTTGTGCACTCAAAAATATGAAATACCCAATCAGAACAGGATGAACCATTTACACAGAGTGTCACTGTGAGCGAAATGTGCTGCATAAATAAAGCTTCGCTTGCTTCACAATATTCAGTCAAGATGCAATAAAAGAGAATCAAACTAGTTCAAATCTAAAAGTATAGACAAAATCCTCTTAATATACATAACAGGTATTATTATCTAAAGTAAACTATCTAAAGTAAGAATGACAAATTTAAAAGCAAACACTCATTTGTCTTATTCATCCAGTTGAGGAAATCAATCACATTTTCATCTGTGTCCACTAAAGAATCTGCTGCTTTCTCTAAGTGACAGCTCTTATTTCGACATTATACGTTCAAAACATTCATGGCCATGTTGGGTTTTGTAGAATTATGAGTGTACAACCTGACAACCCCACTGATGAGGATCTTTCAGATTGGATGTGTAGCCACTGACCAAATTATTTTATAATAGGCTGAAAATTACAAAATTAATTTGACCATAAATCAACAAAAGTGACCTCACTTCTATTTTATCTTAAATGTGATTTTTACATTATGCAGAAATAATAGCCCTTAGGAAGTCTTAGCATTGCAATGAGAACAGTAGTGTACAAAGCTGTGAAATTAACATCAGCATTTCTATGACTCAAGGTTCAATAAGGCTAAATGAATAACGGCTTTTCAGTGTCTATAATTGCAATTATGAAACTACAGCTTACTGTTTTTGAAGAAAAGGTTTTTGCTTGCCATTAGTGTTCAAGTTTACTTTTCCAGAACTGAATTTGGAGCCCAGTACACATATTGTGATTACTGAATTGAATTCCAACAATGGGCCATAAATTTTAAATGATCATTTTGTCTCCATTTAGATTTTCTTTTTCCTGAATATTGCAGTGTTAGTGTCTACATGGCCATTATTATAACAAAATGCTTTCTAAAATTGCGATGTCAGTGACTTAAAAAGTGATTTTTTTTTTGCTTCTGTTTGGGCCAAGTTGAAGATGCTTGTTCTGTAATAACACAGAGTTTTATAGATTTTGATATAATAATGTGCCATGTGAAGAAATAGTATAACTGCCATAAGGATGACAGAAACCACCACACCTGACAACATAAAGCTGGTGCTAGAGGAGATGAACTGCCGTGGAGAACAAGAATCTGTGCGTGCGCGTGGACATATTCGCATAAAGGTGCATGTGCGTTTGTGTGTGTGAGTGTGTAAAATGTGTGAATGGCTCCATCTCACAGCCTCCCGCCCCCTTTTTATTTTCCATGTAAAAGTGCCCAGTCAGCAGGACTTAGTGTGGATCCACCAGCTTGGATAGTTTTCTCCCCAGACACACACACTCTGCCCCGAAAGGAGAATTAGACTGCTGGATATTGGCCATATTTCATGTAAATGGTGTTTACCGACACCTCTTTTTTTTTTCCCCCCTTCCACATTGTTTGATTTTTTTTTGCTCTTCCATTCTTCCTCCCAAAGTCACCATCAAAATAGAAACAAAACCCGATTGCAGCGTTTTCACGGCCGTTTCATGGCTCTAAAAATTTAACTGGCTGTGATTACTTTCTTTTCTTGAATCTTAAATTCACTTTTTCATCTTTCTTCCTTCTTTTGGCCACAACAAAATGTAAGCGAATTACATTTAATATGAATATTCATCAGTGATAACCCCCCTGACCTTTCCTTTAGCACCATCATCAGGCTAAAGACAAAAACTCTGTCTTCAATGTATTGATCACAGTTATCATTCACAGAGGATGAACCCTTGGACATTCTTTTCATTTTATGAAGACAGAACTTGAAATGGTTGCATTAAACACACACACACACACACACACACACACACACACACACACACACACACACATACACACGCACACATACACAAATAATCATTGAATTATTTAAACTATTCTCAAACAAGACAATTTTTACACATTTAAAATAAGGGAGGCTACGAAAGTAAAGGCTCAGGTTAAACTGCTGTTGGAAATGAGCTCATCCAGAAAGTGCAATTAATATCCCAGTGGCACCTCTGTGAACCTCCTCTTTCTCTACAAAGAAGTGATAACCTCTCCAGTGTATGACACTCTGATACCGACCACTGCAAACTGATACCACTCACACTGATCAATAAGACTTTGTACCTCTGCTATGAATCAATTACCAAAATAATGAGACAGACTAACACAGCAGACGCTCTCCATCCCTCTGCCACCATTCAAGATGTTGAACCTCAGACTCGATCTAAAGTGTAGAATACTGATTCATCAGATTCAGTGGAATTTCCCCATTTAACAACGTGAACCCACCTCAGTCCTGTATTTCCAGGAATTATGTCCATCCGTCATCCGTTATATTTCTGTCTGCTGATGGGATTAATTGAGCTCCTGGGGCCTGTTGCACAAAACAACTTAGAGTTTACATTTTTTAGTGAAGTATAACACATAAGGTTTCATTTCTCCTTAGCTAAGGGAGTTACCTAAGTGTGTTGCAAAGAATCAATTCCCCATCCTTGAGGGTTTCCATTGTGTTCTCACACTCTTCTTGGAATCCGTTCATTTTCTTCATTTATCCTCATAAACTGAGCAGTTAAGACAGATTCAGAGGGACATTTAGTTTTTAGTTTTTTCTTACTTTGTTCACTAACGTCTTTTGTGCAATGGCAATGTGCAGTGTCTAATGGACGTATGTGATTCTTTAAGTATTACAACAAGGTAAGGAGAAAACCTTAAATACATACATTTTAATAAAACTTTATGATCTTAACTTAAGGTGCTTTGGGCAACTGGCCCCTGCAACCCAACACATGGATTCTCTCTGAATTTGATTGAAGGGGTTTTTGATTCTTTCAAATGTGACTTTGGTATTTATTGGTGTTAATTAAATAAACACTAAAATACATGGCACAAGATACTTTTCTAATATCACTAATACCTGATACACCCACCTGAGCTGAAATCAATGGACAAACGTATAGTATACGTAGCTGTACATGTGGCATGCTTCACAGTACCTGACACTTGATCAATATTGTTAAGGCAATTTGGAGAATAGTGAACATTAAAACACAAGGTTCAGGGCACCAAGTCGTTGTTGAAGAAAGAAAGAAAGAAAGAAAGAAAACCCAAATTACCTCAGTGTCTAAAAAAGAGCAAGACACACATGCACTCAGCTAAGAAAACACATTTAAACCCCCCTCAAGGCAAGCTCATCTGGCACTTCACGTGTAGCCATTAGTAAATTGATCTATGAATGGGAATTTGT
This sequence comes from Seriola lalandi dorsalis, assembly GCF_002814215.2. NCBI lineage: Eukaryota > Metazoa > Chordata > Actinopteri > Carangiformes > Carangidae > Seriola > Seriola lalandi. The sequence goes on along the minus strand of NW_019525549.1, from coordinate 599,015 downwards.
GCATAGTGTGTGTGTGTGAGTATGTACGCACATAGGTACATGGGAGACTGACACAGAGACATCCCAGAGTGGTTTCAAACATATTTTCATAGCTGTATGCGTGTCCGTTTCCCTGTGAGTCAAACATTCCTTCAATCAAGCCACATAACCACTTGAACTTAATGGGGGTGAGAGCATATACTGTGTGTGTGTGTGAGTGTGTGTGTGTGTGTGTCTTGATAATACACATGGACATATAGGAGATTGCTTTCACATTATCGAATTTGTACCTAAGAAAGAAGCAGAAAGAACACGATGGTCTCTTTATCCGTTTCACTGTGGATAAACATGTAATGTAAATGGTTCCTTCCTTTTAGAAAAGGGAGTGTTCAGAACACAGACGTTGATGGAAACTCCTATGTGTGTACTACTCACTACATATAGTACACACAAACCACCTGACCACTCAATAGTAGGTTAATGTAAAACCTGGTTATGAATTTGGTCAATACGTTGACCTGGGAGAAAGGTTATCCAGATGACTGACCAACAGGTAGCATATTTAAACACTGAGTTTACGAATTTATGCTATGACTGAATGAACGCTCAGAAACCCTCATACATATATACAAGGCCAGACGCGAAACCATTAGCTACACTTTTAAAAAAGACAATGAGGTACAGCGTTAGCTCAAATCTTTAATCAAGTATTAAGCATGCCGAAAGTATCATTGGAGCATTGTGTTACACTGTTATTAATACTTAGCTACTTACTTACTGTGTGTGTGTGTGTGTGTGTGTGTGTGTGTGTGTGTGTGTGTGTGTGTGTGTTTTTAATTAGCTTATTGGTGAACTTGTTGCTTATTTTTTGCTTGCTCTTTTTAATTTTCTCCCTCTCTGCTCCCGCCTCTAATTGTCTTCTGACCACGATGTCCATTTTGCCAGGCAACTTGTCTAAAATGTTATCAGGTGGTTGTGGTGAAGACAGGAAATGTCCCGGTGCTCTGTACAGACAGGTGTCTTACTAAGGTGTTGTGCCACCAGAACAGCTTCAATGCTCCTTGGCGTTGATTCTGTAAGTTTCTGGACTCAACTGGAGAGACGAACAACATCCCTCCAAAAGCTCATTGGTGTTTTCATGAAGGTGGTGCACAACTTTGTATTGATTTACAGTGACCCCTCTCTCTCTCTAGAGCCCCTTTTTCCACTGGTCAGAAAACCTGCTAAGACCCGCCAACATCAGGCTTTTGTCGGAAAGGGAACAATCACCATTCACATCCGGGTCACATGACTCTGAAGTAGATGCAGGTATTTATCAGTTGCACCCTTTTCCCGCTGTGACAAACAGGACTGGCAGTGGAAAAGGGTTAGTCAGCTTTTATTAGCGGGTTTACCAGCATTTAAAAAACCACACAAAATGTGTATTCATTTACATAATCTGGGAACACTTACAGCTGGATAGCATCTTCATGTCTATAGCCATACATATGTGGCATATGTGCCCGTGTGATTTGGGGGTGATATCATGTCCTAGTTGACATGGGGGCATCCTCTCTACCTGGAGAGAGAGAGAGAGAGAGAGAGAGAGAGAGAGAGAGAGAGAGATGGAAAGAAGACACACAAAGCAGCTAGAGGAGTGACACTGGCTTGTCCTAACACTTCGACAGGCATGTGAGAGCATCTGTCTGCGTGTGTCACAAAGAAAGAGGGTGTGTTTACTGCTATATTATATATGCCATAGATTACTGACAGCATGACGAAGCTTTTGTGTGTGTGTGTGTGTGTGTGTGGATAACAGAGGGAGAATCATGCACATCGTTGAGCATCACCCTTAGCCAAAGCCACAGTCACCACACACATAAACACACACACATACGCACACACACACTGACAGTGACACAGAGAGAATTTTCGCTTGAATACACACCTGTCCTTTCGCTCTATGGTACACAGCACACAGCCTGACCATGACCACAGGCCATGCTCTGTGTGTGTGTGTGTGTGTGAGTGTGTGTGTGTGTGTGTGTGTGTGTGTGTCAAAGGGCCTCCACAGTATTCATGTACACAGACAGCTCCCTCTGTCCTGTACAACAGCCTTACTCTCTCTCTCTCTCTGTCCCTCGGTTTTATTATTATTATTATTCAGTACTTTTCTTTCAGCTCCCTGTTTTTCATTCTTACTTTCTTCATCGCTCTCTCTCTCTCTCTCTCACTCCCCAGGGTTCTCTCTCTTTTGACCCATAGGAGGAATAAATCTGCATGATTTTCCTTCAGAAATGTCCCCAGATGTAGTGTGTCAGTGTGTCAGTGAGTCAGATTGTGGCATGTCAGTGGGTGTCTGGGTGTTTGCGTGTGGACACTTGGGTGTACATGCACGAGTCAATGTGAGTGTGTGCTGAGTGTTTTAATAGACAAAATTAAGGCCATAATGTGAATGAGGAATATTTGATGATATTATGTAGTTGACTGAACATTGATCTTTTACTCAGTATATCATTTACTGTCAGTATTTCAAACTAAAATATCAAATAAAATACCTATGAGAAAAAAAAGGAAAACCAATAATAGAAACTGCGAAAATACACTTTTTTTCCTTTATCTCATTTTCTTTTATTCTATTTTCTGTCAGACATCCATCAGGATTGGAGGTTGCTCTTGGTTTGACTCTTCACTGACACGGGATTCATCTTGTTTTATTAAGCAATTATTTGTGGATTTATAAGGGGAAGACACATTGCCTTGTACAAGTGAATGCAATTTATTAATGTTACAAAAGGTTCCATTTGCATTTATGTTGAAAATATATCCGTAAAGTCTTTTTGTATGTGAGATTTTTTGTACGTTACTAATGAAGTGCGTGACATTGTGGAGGTCTTTGGGGCAGGGTAAAGATTTTTCTTGAACGATTTTTTATAATTATCATTTTTCTGTGTGAAAACCTGACTCTCAGTCGGCGCTTGCTGCAAAACGATTTCAAATTAAACGTGAATCAAATCGATTGACAATTTATCACTATTTTTCAATTCACATACATTACTTCCACCACTTGAGGCCACTTTCCTGAAATGATCAGTGGTAAATTTTGAGTCGTGAATAATGAATGTGTGACAGGGAAATTGATGAAATGTGGCTTGTTACAGGAAAAGGTAACAGGCTGATGGTTGTATTTTGTTGGCATTGTAAGATTATATTCAACTCTTGCATGTAAAAGTAACGGTTCCAGGCCTGAAGCTCTTTCCCTTGGCCGTGTGCAGTCAGATTACAAGTCCAGGCTCCAGCCCCGTTCATGAAGGTCGGCCATGTAACTAAGTAGTAAGTAAATAGTTCATGTATAAACTCCTCTTATAATATGGTCAGAGCTTCATCTAAGTTAAAATGATGAACAAACACTAGTTTGATAACACACAAATCACTGTACTGCTCTTGTCCATATTCTGGTGAAGCCTTAAACTAATGACATGAACAGAAGCTAAATGATAATTAGAGTTGAAATTTAAATACCACTAAATTGATTGCGCCTTTCTTTCTTTCTGAGTTTACACGGTCTGGATTCCACTTTGTGAAACACTGAATACATGTCACCAGTGCTGTTGGACTGTAATACAGAGTCAGTTGTATTTACAATTTCCTGGTCACACACAAAAATGATTTGTTATACTATCAAACAATATTAATGTTACTATGTCCTTGTCCTTTTACATTATAGTTATTAAAAACATATTACTTTTAAGTTTTCAGTTTTTCAACTTTGGTTCAAATATTATAGTTTGACCCCTGTATTACTATATGTAACATTTATTTTTCTTTTGTTTTAAATTCCAACAATAATTACAAGTAATATATTCTGTCCAATTAATTAGTCTCCTCTTTCCTCCTGGAACCTCACGCTGCAGCCTCGGCTCCATTTACATTTCAGCCCTGCCATTGTCCCCGCCACAGAGGCCTGTCTGCCCACATACCTAATGTGCTCTCTTGCTCTTTCTCTCTCTCTTTCTTTTTCCTTTTCGCTTCTGTTTGCACTTACCACACACCTTCACAGCGGTCACTAAACAAACTCACTTTCATATACCTCTGCAACTTTCCCTCCTGCACTGTTTTCTGTAATAGATATATATTTGTGTGGCCTATACCTTGCATGCATCTCCCTTTACTGTCTATGCTGAATCCAGATGGAAAGTATTTGAACTGTCTACTACACTGCAGAAGCTTTCTTATTTCTCTTTTATTTGACCCAAAATTAACAAGTGAATGCATCAAAAATGACAAAGGTTATGTTAAAAGGTTACGTCGTTACAATACTCTTTGGAATTTTTGAAACTGTAATTTAATACGATTCACTAAATTATTTCTGTTAAGCCTCTTACATTCTCTTTTTTCCTTCCGAGCCGTAGTCCGTCAGTGTAGAAGTGCCCCCCCCCCCTTCCTCTGGTAAAAACAAAATACTTGCACACTGACACAGCCAACTTTCTTTAGGGAAAACTTTCTTATTCACCCAGGCTAAATTAGTGACTCAGTGTTCCAATGTGTCAGCGCACACTGACAGTAATCTGCAAAATTAACACTAAATATAATGTTTCACTTGAAAACACTTTTCACCATAGGTTACATGTTACAAATAATATGAATATGTTTCTCACATTAACTTAGTGCATGATGTTTACTGCACACTGTGACAGCACCGTCGCTGGATTCGTGGCTTGTGGATGACCTTACATTGTTTGTTTCTCCAGCGTTGTCTCTCACGGTATCTAATGCCACTTTAAAAAGGATGATTACATATATGATAATTACGAGGACTAACCAAACCAGTGAAAAAGTGTAATCATAACACCTTGACAACCTCATAGGAGTATTGTCTAATCACATTCAAGTCGTTACTTTGAGCTGACAAGCTCTCATTACAATTACTCCTGAGGGACACGTGCAGCATTTTATATGCAACATAATCTTTTTTCTTAGAGAATATGCTCATAACAACTTCGAAATAAATTACTACTTTTTTTATGCTCAGACATAGGAATTGGTTTAGAGTACAGCAACTAAAGCAATCACTTCAGTTTCCAGTTATGCCCCACCCAACCCCACACAGCCACCCTCCCCCCCCCTTTTTTTTTTTGTCTTTAGAACAATGAATGTGCATGTATTATGCTGTATTTGTCAGCAATCCTTTCCAAAGCTGCTGATTTGTGATTTGCCCTTGGGCATAGGCAGTGACCCACAAACAGCTCCTGGGGCATCTGTCTCTCAGATGTGTGTGTAGGCCTACGAATAATTAAATGTAGCCTCTATACATGAAGGGGAAAATGTGTTGATTTATTTGATTTTTTTTTTTAAAAAAAAGGGAGGCTTTGGAGGAACAACACCAGGTTTAATTTATGATTGTTGTTTAATTGTAGCTTCCCTGCTGTACAGTCAAAGTCACAGTGAACTTTATCGTCATTCAGACCGAACAACAGAAGTGCTCAGCTGAATGAAATTGTGTTTCTCCTGGCTGAATGTGCACACTAAATAAATAAATAAATAAATAAATAAAACTATAAATATAAATATAAATATACAAACTTAAATAGACAGAATGTACATAATAGACGACTGGGACATGACAAATATTGCAACATGCCAATTGTAATAATAAAGTGCTGAAGTGGTGGAGACATTGAATTCTTGCACAAGGTAACAGCAGGTAAAAAGTAGAGAGACCACTCAGTGTGTCCCCCTGTGACAATATCTCATTGGTTTAGACTCGTGTGAATGTCTTCCACATCGTTCTGATTATATGAGCACTGGTACGGCTGTGTGCTCAGCTGCAGACCACCTCTTCTGTATCTTGTGTTTATAGAGTGTCAGACAGAGGGGAGGGAAAAACCCTCATTAACCGGGTGTCTTACAATGTGGGCTCCGCCGTCACCTGTCACAGTCAGGGCGCACAGTTCAAAGTCACGGCTGACCCCCCACCACCCCACAACAATTCCCGTACCGATCATTCATGTAGACACATACACACACACACACACACACACAAGACGAGAGAGAGAGAGAGAGAGTCAGCGGCGCAAACGCGCACGCCGGCACACCGGTAGAGACGTCAGGATTGGACGCAGCAGGGGATCCCCCAACATTCCGTTTCTGCCTCGCTTGGCGTATCATCGTCTTTTAACCGGGGGGGGGGGGAGATAAGCTCGCTCCGGATCACACTTGCAGAGGGCAGCAATAACTGAGGAGGACAGTCCTGTTCCTCCGTTTTACCGGAGCGCGGTCTCCCTCTCCTCCTCCTCTCTCTCTCTTTCTCTCTCTCCCCGCCTCTGTGTAGTAGACTGTTTTGCTGTTGCACGCGCCGGGCGGCCGGGACAGCGCGAGGAAAAGAGAGCAGAGAGTAAATGGAGGAAAAGGTGTTTTCCCCACCTGAGTGACTTCGCTTTGGACGAACAACACCGAGCTCCAGTGAGCCAGTTTAACTGTAGTTTCCCGCTGTAGAGACCGGAGAAGCCGCCGTTAGTCCGTCTTCATTCATTTGACTTGTGCGTCTCTCTGACAGCCGTGCGCGCCGCGCCGTCTTGGAAATATCCAAGTGTCTTTGAGCCGCTCTGCATTGTTGTGCGCTCACAATTACAATTGAAAATCTCACAACACACTTTTTTTTTTTTCTGGCTTTCGCAGTCAGCTCTTTGCGAACCGTTTAGAAACGTGAGTAAAGTGAAAAGGACGGAGCACCAGTCCGGTGCTGTGAATGCGCTCCTTCTACTAATTTTGTTTTTTTTTTTTTGTTTAATTTACAACAATAAGATTGAAGTCGAGCTAAAGCAAGTGCAGGAAGTGCAAGTTTTTATTTTGGTGGGAAAAAAAGTGGAAGAAAACAAGCGGCTGCATGACGGTGGGAGAGGAGGATCCCCAGCACGAGGACGAACAGGTAGGACTGACCTGACAAACACTGATCACCACAAAAAAGAAAAAAAAAAAAAAGGAGAAAAAAAAGAAAAAAGAAAAAGAGAAGAGATGTGTAATGAAACGGGACACAGGTATTTGTAGCGTGGTCGCTATTCCGAGGTGAACTTCATGTCGTATCCACGACAGATGCCTTTCTCTCCAGTAAAAAAAAATAGCAGGTCACTGCTGCCTGGCACGTCGACACGCACCACACACAGCACATGTTTTTAGAGCTTTAAAATAACAGCGATGCCGCTTCAATTCGGCACCAAGAAAAAACAAGGAAACGCAACTTGTTTTCTACAATAGTAACTTTCCCTCTGGCTTTTGCTTGTTTCCACCGGAGCCATAAGAACCTGTTATAGAAGTTGATTTTATTCCAATAAGCTCAGCGCGTTTAGGCGCCTTTAAACAAATGCACATTAAGTCACGCATATATAAATACACACACACACACACACACACACACACACACACTATATATATATACATGCGCAACCTTTGTTTTAAGTGAGAGTTGTCAAATGTCTTGTTTTTAAATGGCGTTATCCACTTATTTGAGATTTGGTTTGTGGGCAGCTCCACAGTTCACGCTGTGTTTTATTGTGAAATCTTGGTGGAGACCGACACTTACATAATCTCATAAAATCGTGGGTTAATAAAGGCGATTCATTTCACAATGTAGCTTTGATGTTTCAGTGTGTGAGGGAAATGTAAAGGTCAGATAAGAGGAGAGCAGCTTGGTGTTGGAGTGGGCTGAGCACAAGACAAAAAAAGGAGAAAAAAAATGAATGAATTATTTAGCCTTGAAAAACAAATGCATATCAAACTGATTACAAGCAGGAAAATATGCTGTTTATAGCTGCGATGTTCTCAGGTGTTTAAACTTGCATATTTATAAATTTAAAACACAATTTATTAGATCAATTTCCAACTTGATTTAATTAATTCCCACACTGCTGTACGGTCATTTTATGAATTAATTTTAGATCTGGGGAGAAACCTTTTATTATACCTGTCCTCCTCCTTGTGAATTGAATGACACTGAAATGAAGCTGTGTTCCTGCACATGCTACGAACACCACTGGTATATAATATGACAGATTATTTCAGATGGAACAGTTGGATTATTCCTGTTCTGGTATTGATTACAAATAACACCCCACTTTGAAGGAGGAGTGCCTGCCTTTGTGTCTGTTTGTGTGTGTGTGTGTGTGTGTGTGTGTGTGTGTGAGAGAGAGAGAGAGAGTGAAAGGTAAAGGTACTGCCGGACTGGTATGAACGATTGTAACCGCAGGAATTCACACCAGCGAAGGGAAACTGGCAGAGCAGCCACTGGGTGGCTTTCTCTTGCCTTCTACTCCATGTCTTCTTGTGTCTTTGTCGGCTCTGTTTGGGCAGTTATCCACCATATAGGTCCTGCAGTGTCCTTAATTGCCCTCATGTAAAATGTGCAATAGGTATTTGTGCACTCTCTTACAAATGTGCACTCTATTTTGTTGGCCCTTTTTATTTGCAAACTCAGCCCCTGCTTTGACCTCTAATGACACTTTGTCTTGCCCGTCCCTCTTCTTTGTGGGATATGAAATAGAGAGCGCATGTCCTTGGTCTCTTGACAGCACTCAGTGACAGTTATCTTTGTCCCATTCAGGTATTAAGCTCTGGGATAAGTAGATACAATATTAAACTTAAGTTTTGTTGTGGAAATTGCCGCACTCTTTGTTTAGAAACTGGAGCTTTTGTAGTTACACCACAACACCGGTGAGGCTGTTCCATGCAAAGGTGTGTTAACTGTGACCTTGAGTAAAATAATCCATTCAAAAGGTCCAATCATTATTACTATTATTATTATTATTATTATTATTATTTGTTATTTTGATGCATTTTGATTCTGGCTGTGCTGCAAGTGTGATTGATAAAATGATATTGATACGTGAAAGGTAAAGATGTTGGGTTGTTTAGTTCTTTTACATTTTATCACCATCATCATTTCACACATCATGAGAAAGGTGATGAAATGACTGTAGTTGTCCAGTGTGGTGTAGTGTATATAACTGCTGCTCATGTAAAGTGCAATACGTATGTGTATATATGTTCAGATATTTCTTGTAAAAGTAAGGCGACATATTTATAACAATAGTAATGATGATATCAATACAGTGACCTGAGTTTGGATACGTTGTGTATCTAGAATCTTACTTGTATGTATGAATATGTGTAATACAGATTTCCTTTTCAGGAGCTGTATCACACCACACTGATGCAGTTTTCTGAGGTTGTGGTACAGTTCTTCAGTGAGAGTCTCTACCCTCTACTGTATCTGAACTACAGCCTCCACTGTAGAGGTGTTAAGTGCAGATTTACTGGTACGAGTAGGATCGCGTATCGTTTGGTCCTCTCAGTTATTGATGCAAAAATTTTACTTTTACAACTCTACCTGTGGCTGAACTGATACTTAAAAAAGAAAACACAGAAAGAAAGAGAAAGAACAGCTTCTTTTATTGCCAATAATTTGATCCTTTGTTAGTATTTTTATTTTTATTCTTTAAAATTCTTTTTCAGAAAGAAAAAAAATGCTGATCTCTCATCAAGCTTTTGTAGCAGGTATTTCATGCGTGACCTTTCCCCCTATACACCTTAACTCCTCGCCCTCAATGTTTTCATAAAACATTAGATTTCATTTCATGAAAATTGTGTCTGGTCTGAAATATGTTTGGGTGAAACCGTGTGTATAGGTTCTGCAAAAGAGTCTGAGGGTAACATTCATATTTGGGAGAAAAAAAAAATCCCCACAGAGCAGCTTTGCAGTCTTTCTGCAGTGAGTAGTGTGAACAACCTGCTGCTGTAACACAGGTGTCCTGAGCTCACTCGCGCTGCAGGAAGTAGACTGTGTTCGACGTGACTGCAGTCTTTTTAAACTCCACCCCTGCAGTCGCCGGCAGTTCACACTGACCGTCAAGTCAGCCGAAGTTGATGTCGAACGCATCTATTGTCACCCTATTGCCGGAGCCGCGGACGCCCACGCAGTCTGCTGATGTGCTTTGCATGGGGCCGTGCGAGCGGTCGAATACGGTGCCTTCCTCGCCTTTCAAGCGAATCCCATGTGTCGCCAGATGCTTCATTGAATTTGTCCCTCCTTTACGTGCTATAGTTTTAAACATTTGTTGTGCGTCCCAGTGTCAGAATCCTTTTCGAGTGAAATGCAGCCACACTCTAGACTGTTCATCTTTAGGCATTTTAACTGTGTTTATGATAGCTACTAGCTAACGCTAGGCTACCTGCTGCCATCAGAGCAAATGTATTAATAACTAGCAATGGCACGTGATGTTTCATGTTATCTGGGACGTCCTTCTTTGAGTGGTTTTCCGTTGACGGCCACCAAGACAAGGCACCAAAATCTGCATTTCGATTTGGTGCGGGAGGTTCTGTAGGTACGGGTCGTGTAGGAACTGGTGCTCGGGTGACAGGGTTTGGTGCTGAACCCTAAGTGTGAACTACAGTAGTCCGACCATAAAGAACAGTCAGTTATAGCAAACAGGCTAAAGAGGAAGGTAAAATCAATTGGGAGTAGTAGTAGTAGACACTGTAGCATTGTGGAAGTGTACTGTACACCACTGTTAGTTTCACAGATGGCTCAGCCCCCCCAACCCTCACTAAACACAAAAACAAGTGAGCAGATTGTGAGTGAAACAAATACTTAATCTTAGAGAAAGACAGTGTTGAAACATTCAGAGTTTAAAAAGCATGGTTAAATAGAGCAGATGATCGACAGCTAGATGCCTCTGTATGGGTTCTGTTTGAAGGATACTGGATGCAGTATACACTACGTACCAATTCATACTTTTTCATATGTGACACAGTTTCTGTGAATATGGCAAGTTAAGAACTTTTTTCTGAAAGTTGTTTCTGTTCACTTGTAGATATCATTATTGTGGCACGCAAAGCATATTATCACTATTTTTCTATTCACCATCATTTATAGATGTGACCTTTTTCATGTTAAACATGAGAAGCTGTGAATATTGTTTTAGCCAGTGTAGAATCACTCACGACAAATCACTGGACACTGTAACAGAAATACTAAAGTTCAGAACGAAACGACTTTATGGCAGGCAGCTCTTAAAAGGACAAATTCAGCTTGTGTTAAATTAAAA
>NW_019525549.1:587484-587908 GCF_002814215.2 Seriola lalandi dorsalis | reverse complement strand
TGTGAATTGTGTTTTTAAAGGTGCTATATAAATAAAATTATTATTAGTGCCACGGGTGCTCAGCTCCGAGTCACTCCTCGACAGCTAGAATAGAGGAGCGCCTCGGGGCGGATGTCATCGCTACAGTGACACAGAGAAGATTTTCTACCCTAACCCTAACCCGGCAGCAGTCCCCGTGGCACTCAAAATATCCCTGGAATTTTCTAGTTATTATTATTATTATTAATACACCCAGCCCCTAGCCTGCTCTGAATGAATGGCTGCACTGGGCAGTCCTGAACGACACTGATGCTTCAATGTAAGGCTCCCTTCTGCATCACACCTGCCCGCACAGGTAATGATGTATGACAGCACACACACACACACACACACACACACAGTTGCATAAACATAAATACTATGTGTGCTGCAAGGGCTGGAAAAG